>NC_042496.1:22565299-22589431 GCF_005508785.2 Acyrthosiphon pisum
TTTATAAAATAATATATTTATCGCAGTCTCATAGTCTGACACGCCACTTGGCAGTCAGTACTACACTATCGTCACTATGTTATTATCATACACAACACAGGCCACTTTAATTTATTGCTGATATTTCACACAAACTTTAAACGTATTTATATTTTTAATTTATTATAAATATATCATAACGCGCATACTATGATTTTTAAATATAAGTAAGTACCTACCTATTCGATTATTTTTTTTCTTTATCATCCAAATATTTCAATTACAAGTTTACAATTACAATTACATGATAAGTGTGAGACAAATAAATACGATATTGTATGAAAGTTTTATTGTATGGTTTAAGGAAACTCATTTTTTTTTTAATAAAAATTTGTACATTTTGATCTAAGTATACAATAACTGTATTTATTCCAGACTGGTTTAAGTTTTGTTATATGTATTTTAATGGCCTGGGCAAGTAGATTTGTTTTAGCTCAGTTCGTTAAGTCAATATGCATCAATAACAAAAAGGTAAAAGTTAATATAATTTTTGGTTAACTCGGATAAGTTAATTTTTTTTATACGACACTAGCGTACCTACTTGATTTTTACCAACCCAAAACTAAATTATAGATTATATATAGTGTCTTATACTTTCCAAAAGAAGAATAATTACTTATGTACCTAATAAGTTGGATTAGAAAAAAAGTTGGGCAAGTGCTTATAAAAAAAAACTGTGCCTATGTATTTTAATATTTTTCAACTGCTACAGTAACAATATATCAGGAGCCTTGTATTCAATTTTCATGATTTTTTACCCAACAAATAAAATGTTATTGACAATTATCGAAAAAAAATTAAAAAAATTGAAAACTGAAAATGTCCGTAAACAACTCAAAATGAGTCAAAATATTTTGTAAACAATTCACGGGAAAAAATGTTTGACATGAATTCGAAATAATATACCTACTGAAATAGTGAAATGTAATAAAAACAAAATTAATTAACTTAAGTTACTTCTTAAGAGTTAAGGGGATTGCAAACGGACAATTATTTCAACCAAAATGTACCAATCTTTTGTCATTTATACTGATGGACCTGATAACGCGATAAGACTTCTTAGCTTTGAAGCGCTCCGATTTTTTATTTACACAAAGTCACTGTCACAAACACATATGATCACTTACTTCACACACATTTACAACACCCGTAAATGCATACAATTTGAAAATTGACTATTTTGAACTCTTAAACACTGTCCGTTTGCAATTCCCTTAAAATTTAAAATGTATTCGTTGATTATTGACGTTAATTGAAAAAGAAATTTGATAAGTTGATAGTTAAGTTAATGAAAATCTAAAAGTATAACTAGTTAAGTTAAAAAGTTAAAATAAAATTAGCTTTTCAACTCGTTAACGCCGTGCATATTTTCATCGAATTTATTTATTTAAAAACCAAACTTTTTTGTACCCATTACTAAAACAAAAATGTTATGAAAATGAACTGTGCAAAATTAGCTAATTGTATTCATTGGAAAATAAAATATACTTTTCACTCTTTTTTAGAATTTTCATTTATATATTTCAATTATTTTAAAGACTTTTTCTGTACCTGATTTGTAAAGTAACTATACTATGTATTCTGATTACTGATGACATTTTATGATAAACAAAATAAAATTACGATTCATTGTCGTTAAAAATTTATCATTACATAATATACTTATCAACTATAATTTAATAGTTTTTTCTCGCTTCGAGTTCAACGTTTTAAGTTGGGAATCTGTTAGGAATATTAAATTGGATATGAATAAATTAACAAGACTAATTTTGTATTTTCTAACTCACTAAGCGTCTCAACAGTTTAACACCCCCAATTCTTACCTTTGAATAAATGTAAATAAAATACCTTTGGCTACACAAACTTTAACTTTATGATACAATATTATCTTATATACGCAGTAAAAAAAATAAGCTGTTAATATTTTCGCATTAAAATAAATATGAATTTAAAAGTTTTTATCAGACCAAATCATTTTTTGTATACAGTTAACTTTCTTATTTTCTCTAATGTATCATAAAATGGTTGTACTTCAATGAATTTAATTTTCCTTACAAACATAATGTTTAAGTTAATTTTTTTAGTCAATATTTATTTAAAAAAAACATCTTCGTAAACAACCTAACCTTTTAATATTCGATAAGAAGCTCAAAACACAATTATTTGGCAAACAATCGACTGATGGCTATAAAAGATATAAACTAATGTTGATCAAAATATATTAAAATATTTGTCTAACTTGACATCTTAATTTGAAAATCATTGAAGTTCTATATTTTAAGTGCATATTACAATAATACCTAGCTAATGATTCAGGATTATTTATTATTATTATTATTATGATATACTCAAACTGATAAGATTAATGAAGACGTTTTGCCAGGATTTAATGTTTCTTTTAAGTCCACGGCCAAGTGGAGCATATAAAACTATTCAAGAAACTAATTCATAGATGAAAAAGTAGTTTAAAATAACGAACGTGCATTTTCCGGTTTTAGTACAATCTTAGTTTGTAAGGTTTGTGAAAATATATGGAAAACCACTGGAAAGATCTAAAAATAATATTTAATCATCAAAAAGAATTAATTACCCACTATCTTGTGTATTAAATTTCCAGGTGAATATATTTATGGGATTTTTGAACTCTCGAAAAATGTATTAAATACTATATCTGAATCTAAAACTCTACTCACCTCGTCTATTCATTTCACCATTAACCAATAGTGTATATATTTTCACCGATAGTGCATCATTAAGCATACACTGAATAGATAACAAACAAAATAAGTAATAACGTTAACTTGTCCAGACATATAAGTCTAAAGACCAGATTTTGCATAAAATGCGAATTGCAATTTTCAACATCATATACAATATGACACAGTCAATGAGTGACCATAAATCATTATTTGATTAATTAAATATCAAAATTTTCTACTGCACATTTTTACATATTCCGACGATAGTGCATGGATTGCATATTTTTGCATATTAAAAAAAAAAAACATACAAATATACACTCGACGATCCAAAAAAAATTGTTGATAAAAAAAAAAGATTATAGGTACGTATATAATATATATCAAATATTTTACGTTTCAAAGAATTAAATTTGTCGTACTTATTAAAATGTTATTTACTCGGTTTGCAATGTATAAATAATTAAAAGTTTAATTTAAATTTAACAAATTACCTACATTTTTGTACTGCATATCTGTGCAGTATCAAATTTTAATGAAATTAGTAAATAACTAACACTGTAAAATTAGAACAAAATATAAAATTTAATAAAAAGAGCAATTTTATCATGCATGTTTCGCATTTTTTTTCTTACATACTTGTTGTACTACTGCAGTTTGCCTTCATATTTTTTAATTTAAAACGCATATAAATCCGGTCTTTACACGTAACCCATTAGTTCGTTACCGTTTCCAATATGGCAATATCGACCTAGGCTAATTGATCTTTTTCCACTAGGTTTTCGTCTGGCATAAATTAAGTGTGTGGCACGCATATTCTTAGCAAACTGAATCATATTTTAATCAACACGATAATCAAATTTAAACATAATATAAACATTAAACATCAAACATGAAGGTATTGTCTTATTCGTACAACAATATACTTAATACTATATGTAGAATATATATACGTTTAGGACGTTATCCCGACAACATGCAATCACCTTTCTCTGAAATCTTTTTTCACGTGTATTATAATTATTTATTATTTATTATTGAATAAATTATATAAAAGTATAAAAGTTAGTTAAATTATTAAAAACCTCTCTCCGTACTTCACAGATTATAATCACAAGGCTGAAAATGTTTTGGTATTATACAGCACACTGTAACCTATTATAGAAATTATTAGGACCATATCGTTATCCGTGTCTTTCTTATCAATTATTTTTATAACTCTGTGAGTAGAAAATAACACACGGATAAACGGATAATGTTGTGATAATAGATTGTGACATTTTGTAAATTTCAACCGTGAAATCACAACTCATGATATAATATACTCTTAGTGATTTGATGCTACACTATATTTCATTCGTGTACCTAAGATATATTTTATCGTTGCTCACTCTTGAAGTAGCCGGAAAAAAATGTACACAAAGAAATATTGCGGGGATGACGATCACCCATATTAGCCCCATTCAATACGTCGAGGACATATTCGTGCGATTCGTACAATTCATACGACTACCGTTAATGTTATATATCTATTGAATGACGTCCATCTTACACAATACTCTCCACCATCTTATCACCTCGTGCATATATATATGATCAATGGCGTACGCAGTGGAGAGGATGACGTGGAAACGTTCGCCTTTTTTTTTACCTACCAAATAATTTTTGACCACTTAAATAACAGATGGAATTTTAATATCTCGACTATGGACTGCAACAAGGTTGTGTAATCATAATGTTATACCTATACGGTACATTAAACAGTATTTGTATTTTATTGGTTTTCGGCCTATCTTTAATATACTCACGGTATAATGTATGCATAATATCATTACCTATATATTACATTATATACATATGTATATGATCCAAATACCACTCGCACACTCATTCATCGCTACATCTCAAAAACCACAAAACATACCAACTCTAAATAATATGGAATAGTGCAGGTTCCTTTATTGATATAGATGTGCAGTAAGAAAGGATTAAACCCCTCCCCGTTTTGTCGTGCGCCGATAGCCCACTTACGTAATATGTTTCTAGAAATCATCCACAACCTTCTCTCCACCTTTGAAAATTTCTGAAAACGCCACTGGTAGCGAATATATATATATATAGTATATATGATTTGTCACAAAAAAAACTGCACTCGAGCGAAGTAGGAATATTCTGCAGCTAGTAATATAATATATATTCTAGATATTTAGATCTTTAGATATTTAGATAGTTTATTTAACCTATAGGTATATTATTTATCGTCGACATTATAATCGTTTGAAGTTCAAACCGTAGAAAAACTTTGTAACCTGCACGTCTGTTATAATAATTACGGTTGTGATGATGTATTATTGCATATTATTATAGATGTGGGACTGCGGTGACTTCACGGGTTATCGCCAAGAAGAAGCGGCGGCGGCGTACAAAATATAACTACGACTACGATACGACCTGTGGACACCTGCGGACAAAATGAGTCTGTTCAACACGTCGTACCTGATGGGCAACGACACGACTGGAGGATGGGGTCCCAGGTACTTTTTCACGTTCTACTCGGAGTTCGGCGACGAGCAGGCCGAGTCGGCCGTGGAGGTTACCGTGTTCATGGTGATATTCGCTGCGTCCGTCGTGGCCAACGTGTCCATCGCCTGGGCCGTGCTCAGGTACCGGGAGATGCGCACCGTCACCAACTGCTTCCTACTCAACCTCACCGTGGCCGACCTGCTGTTCGCCATCACCACGCCGGCGCTGGCCTACGTCCGTGTCCGGCCCGACTGGCCGTTCGGAGATTTAGTCTGCCGGCTGTTGCCCTACTCGCAGGTGTGTGCCTATATTGTTTTGATATTGATCGTCTCCAAGCCCGGATTAAGACATTTTCAGGCTCAGGGGCCAAAGTTTTAAATGAGGCCCCTATATACGAAAAAAAAAATAATATATATATTATTTAGGTACCTGTTATAATGCATATTATATAAAGATATTAAGTACATAGCAATAAATAACGAATAATGTATCACTCTATTTATTAATTATAATTTACAAGCTTTTTTCCTCGCTAAATAATCATAGATTTTTTTTTTTAGATGATTTATAGTGTTATAACCTATAACGAAAAAAGAAATAGACAAATCTGAGGCCCCTAAATAAATTCTAACTATCGAGGCCCGGGGGACATGGTCCCCCCCCTGGACCCCCTCCCTTAATCCGGGCTTGATCATAAGTGGTCGAAAGTGGCCACGCATCATAAGCGAAATAAAAAAACTATCGTGCAAATTATATATTTTGTTGTGTAGGGGCACTTCCTATTTATTTTAATCAGAAAACTATAATTAAGTATGTCTCATATGCCCTGATTCGAAAAATATCGCCAACAAAACTGTTAAATTACAATTTTTTTTTAAACAGGAGTCACTACGTATCTATTATGCCAGTGATGAAATTTCAATATCATAATATCGAGATGTGTGTAGAATGATTTACATTTAAAATGTGTGTTATTTATTTTAGTTTAGGATGAAATGTATATAATATTTTATTAGTTAAAAAGTGTGAATGCTTCATACCTGTAAACATTAGCGAAATTTGGGTTATACACAATGGAAAATCGTTACGTTCGGTTTCGAAACAGTGCAGCGCTACAACTAAGTACCGCGTATTATAATACACATTATATTGTAATTTCGTATATGCTTTTTAAAACTGTTAACGAGAGCGTGGATCAACTCTGCAGGTCTCTGACGTAGATATGACATTGGATAAAAACCAAAAATATATAAAATTGAATTTTAGATTCTACAATTTCAAAACATAAAATAGGTGAGTAATAATGTCGGCATTAGTTGTGTTTAATATATTTTGTTGGAGACTTAAAGTACATATCACGTGCGAGTATGTATCGACTTTCGTTCAGAGGTTGACATCAGCCAAGCTATCGCCTCCGGAGTTGCGTTAGTAGAATGCGTCTGTATTGTCACTGTATTATATTTTCCTGTCGGCCAGAGCTTAACGTTGTGCTATATCGTTAGCACTTTCTCGCGACAATCTCATCCCGAGATCTATCTCTAAATCCGCGTGTGTACGTTTATCCATTGCTCGAGCATAAACGACACTATTGGCATTGTATCGTCGTCGGTTTTGAAAAATGAACAATTTCATTATAAAATAAGTATTTTTCATAATACATGAAGACGTTGTTGAAATACTTGGAATAAAATGTTTTGAGGATTCTCTATCGTGGATCACTCACGGTCCGCGTAATAATGGTGTTTATTAGGTGGACAAGTGTGAACCTAAATATTGGCTGCATACGTTCCGTTTATTATTTTATATTTATAACCGAACGGATCGTGAACCAAAGTTCAGACTAATAATACTATATATATATAAATAAGAAATATGATATATATGCTGACTTGAATAGGTCACTAATAATTCTACTGGAATTTAGTTATTTTCAAAACAACTCGTTAACTATATAATATGTTATATATTAAGTACAACGTTACTCGTATACCGATAGTTGTATATAATATTCAATACACGTGAATTTTGAATCGTCTAATTTATTATTTTTACATTTTTAAATCGATATTGAATAAAGAAAACTTGCGATAAAAGATAAAAAATGGATTTTTATAATTCGGGTCCTATATATTCGAGCACTTCTCCGTTATGCCCGTCACGTTTCTGAATATACACTTTATTATGTATAACTTATATTATTATATTCTTGCGTATAGCGCGTATTACATACTATGTACTTGATGCCTTTTTGTAGGCGTGCTGCAAGTGTAATACTTCTCTTTAAAAAAAAAAAATAAATAATTTGATTAGTAATAATATTACCGGTTGTCCGGTTTTTATGCTCGTTACGCATATATACACTAGCCACCAATAAAATATATCTGAGTTACTACAAACTAGTAATTATAGTTACCTAGTCTTTAATTTTTCAGTTTCAGTCATTTAGGGCCTCTAAAACTAAATACGATTCCATCAAGTGGTTTTTACAATCGTGTATATGCAGTTTGTTGGTTGTATTGGTATCACTGTACGTACACGGTAGGTCCGCAATAAGTAAGTACGTTTTAGAATGACGTAACCGACACCTACATTTAAATATGTGACTTTTAAATACTGATAAACATTATATGTTACGCCTAGGTTAAACAAACTACAGTTTCACTAATAGTCAATAGACTGATATTTTCAAAATATTTGACATAATACATGTATATACATGGTCTATTATATCTATTCTTACGAGACACGAGTCCTGACCTAATGTTTGCATATATAATGAACGTGTAGTATATTTAACACAATAAGTTAATTAGTGAATAATAATAAAATTAATATATCACCTATAACAGAACAATTGGTTAACAGTGAAAACTAGCTGACTAACTAATAAAATATAATGAATAAACAAAATCTCAACCATAGTAATTTAGAAATTTAAGTTCCTCGAGCCATATTTTACTAAGTACAATTAATTTTAAAAATATTAAATTTAGTGGTGGAAAACTCCTTCGCTTTTACCTTTTTCAGAAAATTCGCTCTTCGGCCATTGTGAGACGTTTTCCCTTGTGTTACGCCTTCAGCTTTTCCTTCCTCTCTCTGGGTTTCCGTTTCTTCTTGGTACTCTTGATATTCTTTTAACCAATCAATAGAGATAGTGTTGGGTTCTTTATCTACAAACAGTATGGTAAAAAACTTTTCATTCCTTTCCAACATCCGAATGGATCTTGGCATGGAAATTGCAACGTTTTCTTATTTTTCTGACTATTATGAACCCAAAATCAGTTTTTATTAGATCTTTTGCTGATAAACATATTTGACTGGTCTTACTATCTGAGTAGAGAAATTGGTAGTAGGGTAAAACTCCACTTCCCTTCTTCGAAAAATTCACCCGGAAATCGTAGGCGGGAGCTATAAATCAGTTCAGCCAACGATGCTTGTAGGTCTTCTTTAACACTAGTCCTTAGGCCTCATAAAATGAAGGCAAACGTGTCGAACTTTTCTTGTTGTGAACTATTATGGCCTCGTTTAACGTAGTGGCATTCCCCAGATCGACGATCTCGCAAGCGATAGCGGTTATATTGAAAACGCCACAGACGTTAAATTGAAAAGTTCAAACAGTTGGCTTTATTAAAATAATATATTATTATGTATATTTTTTAAGTTATAAAATAATATATCATATAATGCACGTGTATTAGGAATATTACAACATTTTTGTGGACTTAATTTGAAAAAAAACTATAGGGATAGATACTAATTTAAACATCAAAGCCAATCGTTTGTTGTTCAAGGTTTAAAACAGATCAAAATTATGTTATTTTTAAAAAAACCTTCGAGTTTTAACCAAATTTACCCTTGTATTTTAATTATTTTAAGCACGACTTGTTTATCATTCTAATTAAATATCAGATACGATGAATAAATAAATACTAATTAGTATTATTCTAGATATTATTTTTTCCATCAAAATCGATGTGAAATAAAATACAGTAAGAAACCTACGTCACCTGCGTACATGATTTTTACGATCGGTTTTAATAAAATAAAAAATAAATTTCTAAGAAAACGTTACACAATAAAATGTAATGTAATTAAACTTAACGCTAACCATTATGTGATTTTATTGAATAGAACTTTCATTACCTATATACAGTACATAATATACATCATAATGTTCTTTTTTATTTGAAATGCCGTCGTTGTATGCAATGTCCCTTTTAATTTATTTCTCATATTCTACTGTATATATATATATTTTTAAATATTAAAAGTTTTTCATGCAAGTTACACACCGATGGAAGGAACCCATTCAAAGCAATATCAAATAAATGATATTTGTTCAACAATACGGTATAATGGCATTGATCATTAATTGATTTTCATATTTCACCCATGCCCTTTGTACGGCTAAGTAATTGAAAAATAAAGTCGTGGCAATATTGTTGTAACATGGTTTTTGAGTTAATGTAATCCGCAATGTTATTAATATTTCATATACAAGTATACAACCATACAATAGTTTCGTTCCATTTTAAATGGCCATAATAATATGAGGACAAATGGTTTCAGTGTTAAAATGAAAATTATGTACCTACTGTATTTTACACACTGCAGCCTGGGGCTAGGGCTTTGCTTAAATATCAATGTGGTAAATGTTTCACAAAGTTTGTGATAAAATAATAATGACGGATAGTGTGAAATAACTGCCTATTTCTTGACGTGAGCTGTATACTTATTAATTATTATCGTCTATATTTTACCCTAACGCACAATGTTAAGAAATAAATGAGAACGTATTATAATAAAAAAAATTTTAAAAAACAGCATAGTGCCTTTAGACAATTATACTGAGTTTTTGACGTCTCTCAACCATTTTAATCGAAGAAAAAATATACCGACTGGTCTATTCTACGAATAGATTTGGCAAAACTCGATTTAATAATAATAGTTTTGCATTTTTTGATCAGTGATTCCCAGACTTTGTGATATTATCATATAATATTCGTATGGCATCATTGCAACAAAAATTACTTTAAAAACGATTAGAATTAATCTTCTTTAAATTGTTTGAAGTTTAAATTACACTGCACTGCACTGATTATGATAGTTTCAATAAACATTTAATAATTTCAAACACGTACCTACCCACACAAAAACTTAATATATTATGTACAGCACCGTACGACATTAAATTGTTATTAATATACTTATCTACCTATAGTTATGAATTACGACCGGTCTAAGTGTTTCGTCGTCTTTATATTATAATATTAAGCGCGGATTTAAATGCTAATTGTTATTTTTATGAATGTCCTAAGACATTACTTTCCAACTACAACATTCGTTTCATACATCAAAGAATTTAAAAATTAAACTTTTATTTTTTGGTATTTTTAGATCACTCTTTTATGTTCAGTACATTTATTTTGTTTATTTTATAACAATGAAAATATTTTGATAAAAATAACCATTTATGGTCTGTATCAAACTATAAACTGATTCCACTTAAAAGAAAATATAGGTATTATTTATTTCGCTTCGTAATATTTAATTTTCATTGTGGCAATTTGTTTTATTTTTTAGAACATTTAAATCCTTGCACTATCCTTTATATAAATAAATAAATTAGTTGAATTAAAAAAAAAATAGGTATCTACATTATTTGACTGTCCGACAACATTCTATGCCTACAATAGTAAAAGTGTCTAAAACTCGGTTGTCCTTTAACTATCTTAAGTAAATAATTTGACTTTGACCTATCTCTATGAATGTATACCTACTGCTTTAAATACTTCAAACTTGACAAAAACATATAATAAATGCAGGCACATACTCGGAAAACTAGTAAAGCTATATGTAAAAGCTGTATACAATAATAAATTAATGAGACTCGATGAACTTCCAATTTGGAATCAATTTACGCGTATAAATATTGTTAAATCGAGCCGGGGACAAAACGCCAATTGTGGTGCAAAAATATTAACGTACGCGCAAAACGTTAAGTATATAAGCCATATAACACGTAAACCATACCACAAACTACAAAGGCCAAGGTTATGTACTTATGTACATTTTAAAACAGAACTGGACGTCACACTCACAGCCCACAGGGGTATTTTTCTGGAACACGACAATTGCATTACACTAAATGTCACCCGTCAAAAGTTTTTCGAACTGTATAATTCTACGCTGTCGTCTGGTCGGTTTGTTGCCAATTTCTCAAACAATGTTCAATGGTTCTGTTTTAATTTGTCAGTTTTCTATTTCAAGTTGCAAAAAAAAATATCTGTTACAGGTATGCAGTATTATTTAAGACACTATGTGGAAGCATATCCAATTCGTGACCAACAAAAATTAATTTAATTAAAAAACGGAAATTAATTATTATGCAGTAGTTTTTAATTTGTACCCACTCATCGTTTCCGTTAATTCTGCTAAAACAAAATTGTGTTTATAAAGCGGAACATTCCATTTACGTTATGTTCCGCGTTTATCCGACGCAGATATCGCCAGTCCCGGCCATAAAACCCTCCTCATTAGGAACCTAATATTTTTTGGGAGCTTGTAATTTGCGCCAAAATAAGGATAGGTTCGTAGTTTATACCACCACAGGTAGCCGAACATAGCGTTTGTAATTTGCACCAAATTTAGGGTACGTAATTAGTGCACCGTCGTTGCGGTTCTCGAAAATAGTGCTTGCAGTAACTATTTGTATCAAAGTGAGAATCCTTGTGGGTAATCGATTATCAAATATTCGATTATCTAGTCGGTATACCCTCGATGACGTCAAGACTCGATGAACTCGAATGAAAATGATATTTTTTTTTCGAAATTCCTAACCACCCGCCGCCTTAATCTGGTAATCATTACAAGGTTTGACGCCTGATCCGTCGTAATAGCGTCATTACATTTTTGACAAAAATAATGCATTAATTATATCATTATTATAAATTATTATAATAATATTATACAATAATATGTTTTTCATAATAATATATTATACCCTAACATATTGTAGGTCAGACTAACCTACACCGTATATCAGATGTATTCATGGTGTCGTTTTTGTCTTTCAACATTATATTTAACGAAAACTTGTTATTGATGCACTTTTATATAAAAATAATAAAATATTATATGGTATGTATAGAGTGCAGAAAAAAAAATGTTGCGTGTGGCATATATTATGACGTATATTATTTTGTAGTTGTCGTAAGTGTGACAGTAAATGCGTGCAACTGGCATATTGACGTGCGTTATATTTATTCGTTTGGACAATAATAATATTATTTGAAATTGAATTCGGTGAACTTGTAATAATTTCAAACGCTTCACGAATAATTTTAAGTATTGTCTACAGTGCTAAACGAACGCGAGTGAACGAATATATTATGTCGGACTTCGGCGGGGCATGTATAGATTGAAATTTACAATGACGAGAATTCAGTGACTATGTAGATTGGACAATTTTTACATGCATATTTTTGCACGTAAATAAATATTTTGTTTTCATAAATCTCGATTATTTAATTATGCTATGAATATTATAAATTGTACTTATAATTTATATATCAGCTATACATAATGTATAATATACCTATAGTACAATACCGATTTTGATACACGAGTAAATGAAAACTATTTTCATGTTGTATGAAGATTTCTCGTTTTGTTTATGTTTCTCGTACGATTTTCTTTATTGGCCTGAACCGTGTACTTATAGTCGAATACTAGTTACGACGGAAACAAGAGATTTTTGTTTTTATTTGATTAGTGTTCATAGTTCATACGCCAAAAATGTATTGACAAAGTACGAATAGAGAACGGCAAGATCGAACGGTTTTTTAGTGAATGCATCAACCCACGTACTTCCAGTAGGTAGTTAATTTGTGATTAAACTTTTTTCAACTGTTAGATAATATAATATTATTATAAAGATTAATTAATTAAATTGTATTAAAAAAATCTCAAGTAATAATACTATTAAGTATGTTTAAAAAATTAAAATTACACGTAGTTGATATTTTCTACCAATTAGCTGCAGGTGCCTAATGCAAAATATACGGGAAATGGAACTAAAAAATCTTAACTCTATTGAACTTCTGAGGGAAATTTAAGTCATATTATGTATAAGCGACTAGTCCGGGAAGCGCACCGAAACCTCCACCACTGGATATACTGCAGTTGGACCACGAACATCGTTTTATTTATATTATGTATAGGTCAACGAAATTGTATCTAAATGGACAACAGGACAAAATTCTATGACAACTGGGCATAAAAGTATGGCGTTATGTATGAGGTACATGAAAACTGTATGATTTTAAATGTTAGGCGGGCTGCAGCACTACATTTTTTCCATACATTTAGACCAATAAGCGAAAGAAAATTAAACATACTTCCAGTAGCTCGATTTCAATTTTGAAAACGGAATTTGATTTGCATTCCTCTTTTCTAAGTTTACTTGTTCAACATATTATGTACAAACATTATTTCCAAACACACATACAATACTCATCAAGGTCAGTATATAAACGAACGTACATATAAAATCTGCGTGTGTTGCAGTATCACGTCGTGTATGCTCCGTCGGTCATGTCCGACGATTTTTCAGTTATTTTTTTTTAATCAGCCTCAATAATATTTGTGTTTACGCACAGTAAAATGCACATAAAATAACATAACGTACGAATGTTAACAGACACGTGTTATTGTGTTTTACGATGACAAAACGGGTGTCGTCATCGGTGCTGGAAATAATTTGTTCTTTAAATTTTATTTCTCGTCTGTTAGGACTTTTTTTGTATATATATCGTGTGTATTTTTTTTTTACGTCATCGTACTAATATAAACATCGCATGTCCGTTCTAAAACATAACAAATGATTAATAGTGGTTCGTCATTACTCATTATTTATGAATATAACATATATTATAATATATTATGTTTTTTTATTTTTTATTATACTTAAACAATTCAATCGTTTTCGTGTTGATTTGTAACCCGTTATTAGCCCGAAAATAGTACTTATCAGCGTGAAAATATTCACATACGTATACCTCTAATACTGCCCACACGCTTTTTGAGACTGGACACTCTGTGCGATTTCATCTCTCTCTGAAGTTCCTTTGGATAACTGCAGAAGCGGTCTTATTTTGGAAAAACCGGATGCATGCGATACGACTTTTCTCCTGCATTTCCGCGTGGCATGCTCGATGCAGATAGTTCTAAACAATGACGTCATTGTATAGTCAAATAGCCAACTTTATTCGTCCGACTACCTCTGCAGTGCTATAGGTTTACGAAAAATCTTATCTCGCTTGCGACATATTTTGTAATCCGGCGGACACCGCCTGTACGCATAATTATACAGACGTCTCGATTAAACGCAACGGCTATATGGTATCGTCACGGTCCTTGTCACCACAATCGTCTATTGTAATAGTCATTATCTCCGGTACGATAAACGCCCGTGGGTTAAATTGTTTAGAGGGTGGAAAAATATTACATCGTATAGACTTGTGTACGAGCAATATAGTAGAAGCTATTGTCATTCCGCGCTATAACTTATAAGCCCATAGTCTATGTGTACATGACGTATAACATTGCTTGGTATTGTTTGGTATACTTATAATGTGCGCATCGTTTTTTATACATACATATAGGGTTAATGCAGCTGAATTAAAATCTATTATGAAGTCTCTCTAGACTAATTGACACGGCGGGCGTGCAGTAATTGACCTCCAGTAATTATTTCCTACGTCGTATTATACATGGGTCGTATGGACTGTATAGCATTATAACATAAAATATTATGTCCTATATAGGGGAAAAACGACGGCTGTCGTTACTCGTCGCACATAATATTGTTATGTCGTAATTTCTGTACGAAAAAAAGAAAAGAAACAATTAAAACAAAAAATTTTACAAAAAGAATAAATTAACTGCAACACCGCGACGCATGTCTAATAATAAAATATTATATTGTTATAATATTATATGACCATTGTCACCGCATAATATCGCGATGTATGAAATGACAACCGAGCAAAAGGGCGAAACGTAATTTTTATTTTCTTGATGTTTTGTTTTTGAAAACTTCGAATCGAATCGAAAAATCCATCGACAAAAAATATACTAAACGAGTTTCATGTGATGATGCACGGTAAAAAAAATCCAACGAAATGTATTATCCGACCTGGGAGGTATGGTTGATTTTTTAGTATAATACTATAGACATTTATAGAGATCTCAAAGTTACCTTTTTTATATTAAATGCATATATTATATGTATATGTATTTTGTTGTGAAGCTTTTCATATTTCGCTCGCTTCTATAGTTTGAACAAGTTCCTAAGTACACGTGGAGCTATTTTTATACTTATATAGGTACCTAACTAAATATTCAAATTTTTCCATTGCATTTGCGCTTATAAATTGTAAAATGATTTATTTTGCACGCCGACTATAGTTTCAAAAAACGGTTAACCCTCCGTTCAATATGAATATTAGTTCTTTCTTTATTTTCTAATGTTTGATCGAACTCGTTATTCGTGACCAATGTGAAGCTAAAATCGCATCAATGTCAAATTGATCCAGTCAAATCCAAATGACCAACTAAATAAAGTCGTGTTAAACTCGCTCAACTACTCATTCTGACCTGCAGTAATATCAGTGATTGCGCGGACATTTTCGTCTAGATATTTGTACGAGCCTTGGTCGTTATAGATTATATTATAAACACACCTATTATAATAGATCTAATCGTACACAAACCACGCGGTTTACTCAAAAAAAACCAAAACGTCGCGATCACATTGCCCCACCTGCAATAGACATAGCTATAATTGACCGTAGAGTGCGTATAACCTGACGTCTACCTAAAATCATGTGTACATAAGTATAAAATGTGTGTTTTTATCTATAATCCGAATTGGATTAGCGCGGTCGGCCATGGCCGAAAAGTTGTTTGTGTCGTGATTTCGGTTTCAGGCGCGCGTGGGACGTTGCGTATATTATGTGTTCTATACATCAATGTAATATTACGAACGGATTGAGTTCATATATGACACACACGTGCACACTATACCTTTTATTTTAATTCTATGACCGTGTACAATAAATCATATTAAAAACAATCGCGAAACTTGAACCTAATGAGGAATAGTTTCTGGGCGATGATATCGTATTCGGATTGATCGCGGGACACTGCATCCGTGTTAAACCTGCACTGCAGTCTATATTGTTATCCTGTTGTGTTGTTATTATTGTTATTATTATTATTATTATTATGTGTGATAAAGGATATAGATTAATTTGAATTTTGAAACTTTTAGCTGTATTTATATATACTATCCTTATTCGCTCGTTTATTTCGACCGTGTATAGTATATTATGTATATAGCTGGTAATATATACAATATACGCGTACCTTAACAGTACACCGTGTATATACACGAGAAACGGTTACACATTTATTATAATATATAATATGATAAAGTTATTTTTACTTTTATTATGTTATTATGAAGGTGGAAAAAAACAACAAAACAATATTAAGACGAGTTTTTTAAGAATGAAAATAATAATTAGTTATCAATAATGTTTATGAGAGTTTATTATAGGTACCTAAATACAAATTTTTTCTACATAGTATAGGTATACCACCTGGCACCTACAACACGCGATTGCGTAATAATATTACATAGTTACCATACTACTTGCACACGTATTTGTACGATAATTGCAAACACTAAGGTTCGTTTGTGTTGAAAAGTTTCTGCAAACATGAAATTTATCACGAGAAATAATACCGATGCAATTATAATATAGTTCGAGTAAAACATTAGACGCGTGCATATGAATTTATTCTATTGTGATATACCAGAAAACAACTTCGTTATTACGAATTCAAACTTTTTTTACGATTAATAATACTATATAGGTAGGAACGTAATATATTTTATGCTAAATAAAAATAATGACGCAAGTAATCGACTTACGGTTGAGTGGTGTAAGGTATAAACGTTTAATATAGGTAGTACATTAATATTATACAGTATCAAATTTTAATAACGATATTTGTGTAGTAAATTTAAATCAATCAAATCGATCAACACATTATATATTATCATAAAATGTATATTACTTACAATCATTTCGAGTGTATATATAAATCGTGTTATGTTATATTGTACGAGGTCAGACAATTTAAAATACATTTCGAAGTATTTTGTATAGTTATATTTAATACGTACACGGTACATACGTCACTGTAAATCTATATTAAAATGACATAAATTCAACATATCATATTAGACACTATACATTTTTACTTGTACGTCGTAACTGTTATAACTTTTTAACAAGTTGTATTTTTTGTCAATTATTTCCAACTTTCCTAGTAAAATAATTTTTACCTTCGTACTAATAAATATATATTTTAAATCCCATCTTGTATACAACTTTATAATATTTCAAAATTTCCATTTCCAAAAATTAACACCATGATAAAAATAATATTTGTACCACATCGCAACATTGGTGAATGTCGATAGACTAAATTTTGTTCACTCAAATAATAACACACAAAGATAAAAAATGAAAATATCTGCATAGGAAATTGCCAGTACCTAATAAAGTTATTTTACTCTATTATATTATTATACAACAAGTTATACTTTATTAAAGCATAATAAATGCATTGCCTACAACAAACTTACCTTATAATTACATTCAATATATTTTTTTTAATTATATTAAATTTGCGAAGTGATCCTTTTATCATGATCCACTCAATCTAATGTGGAAATATTATTTCTTTACATAATTTTATGTCATTAAAAGACATGTTTTAAAAGAAATATATTTTTTAAAGTTTTTTTAATATTATTTTCATGTTTGTTCTTTTATTCATCATCAATATTGTTTGATAATAACTAAAACTGTTATAGGTAAAATCGTTTTTTTTTATCCAATGTTGTAAAAATTAGAACATCAAATGTCAATATAAAAAAATTGTGTATAATATGTATTTTAGATAATATAAAATGTCTATATAAGTATAAATTATAAAATTGCGTAGGAATTTAATTTTCAGTCTTAAGTATTAAAAGTAACATTTTATGAATTTTCAACGACAAAATAATATTTTTCAAACTATTGTGTTTATGACGTATATCAAATTTCAACTTCAAGTGCTTATACTGCTTATAGAAAAAATTGTGACTAAATAAACAAAATAAATAATATTTTCTTATAAATATAATATTGGTTAAGAACTTGGGTCTGGTATTTTGTTTATTGTTTAATGGATTTCAATTTTTTAACTAATTATAATATAGGTAATAGGTGCCTGGAGCACTTTAAAATGTTTGGATTTTAAAGTCTAGTTTTTCGTATTATATCAAATAAATAATAAAATATATTATTTAATAAATATGTGAAATTTAGCTATCTATGTGTCTTAACTCAATGATAAAATAAATATTTTTTACTATGAATTTTTAAAATGTTTGTAATTTAATTAAATTTAGATAATGAAAAGCGAAAAATTAAATAAAATAATTTTCAATGTGATTGTACATTTTGATATTATCATTTTTTTTTTGATGTTCATATATTTTGTATGGGTATTTGAAGTACCCTTCATAAATATATATTACTTTTTATATAACTCGATTCTCTAACAAAAAGACAGTAATACAGTATGAACTATTATTGTAATCATACAATTATATTATATTTTATTTTATACTGTTAGCACCTAATCTATGAAATATTAATTATTTGTCAACAATATGATATGATTTATAGGTACCTACTTGAAATATTTTTTTACCTAAATACCATATTATTATAATATAGATAATGCACATAAACGTTTTTCAAATACAATTACCTCTCTAATTACTGTCTAAAGTAATATTCGCCGAAATATAATAATGTGACAAATTAGTCACTTCTTTATCGCAGCTGACTTAAGTGCATCATCGCCGTGTCGCATCATACATGTTATATTATATTATATTTTATATTATTAGGCACTGGTGCGAACAGTTAAACTAACTCATTATTGTAAAATTTACTGAACGAAACAAATTAAATATTTTGGTGAACATATCGTTGTGTTCGCTAAACTTATTTTGTGTTATAATATACATTATACAGCATATTTCACATATTTTAGCGTGGCAAAAATCAAATGGATACCTATTTTGTAAATATCCTTCGAGACCAAAAGAAAAAAAAACCTAACCTGTATAATATTATAGTCATCATTGACGTGCATCACAAACTAAGACTTAGCTGCAGGGTCCATGACGTGTACTGTCCGGGGAAGGGTATATTATTGTGTATAATCGTTCGCATCGACCGTTCTTGCATTTTTAAACGACGCCAGTGCAATAGTTAAATAATGATAACAATCGAAGTTTGTCTATTCACATCATATGACACAAGAACACATTTTACACTGTGTACCTATATTATATTAATATATTATAAAAACATAATTAATAATAGTTAATAACATGATTATAATCGCTTTATTATATCTAAAATAGTATGACATATACTGATAGGTATACATACAACTTACAATTTACAATAGTATTATAATATTGTCAGACTATGCAAAGTATTCAGATCTATTATAAAATATTATACATCATTATTACATAAATATCTCTGTAAAAAAGTAAGTAGGTACTAGTACTTGCATAATATAACATTATCCACTTGACGCGAATAAACAAATAGTGCACATACATACTTAAAAAGTAAAAAACTAGGTAAGCACTAATTAACCCACAACGTACGTTCACACTCAAAAACAATGGTTTTTATACATTTTTTGCTGTTAGTTTTTTTAGATTCGTATAACTACCACAATAATAATACGCTGAGCCGATTTTGTTTATCAAACGATAATTATATTTTTAAATTAGGTACGCTTTTTTAGATAGGTCTTGATACCATGTATACAAATATTAATATATTTATTTTACTATATTAACTACAAGTGCGCCCACCGTGCCGATGCTTAAAAATAGTTAAAGTTCGTAACATTAGGGTGAAATTAACCGGAAGGAGGAAGCACACGGTATAGGCACACTATGGCCCGTTATTTTATATTTTTATTGCCAATAAATTATATTAATACATAAGTCCTTCTCTCGTTTTTATTCATTTCTTTACAATTTATTGTTGTCATCATCGTCGTATTTTTTGCTTATGCGTACCCGAAGTGGATTAGGCGCCTATATAATAATAATTATTGTCATAATAATATTATCATTCGCATTTTGTATCGCCTACTTTTCTGCGTTTAACAATATTATTAATTGCCGAAAACAACACGATGATTTATTTTTCAACTGTGTACTTATTTATCGTTATTGAGTAAATTAATTTCGTGAGTGCTGTGCACACCCATACAATGTAATATATTACTGATAGATAATAATAATATAATAAAAAACGCTACCTGTCTTCTTTTTTTTTCTATCGAAAATTCGTTCGGAGTATCCGACAACTTTGTAAACATCATACAGTTGTAGGTATTCAATACTTTTTGATTCCGAGATACTGAGTCAGCTTCTTATACGCGTTCAATATTAACTGTCTTACAATTTACATATAAGAACAGTTCTCAGTTTTAGTACAATATATAATATTGTATTGTCGTGGTCGGAAGTTCCCGTAACAGCGAGTAGCTGAAATAGTACGATGGAGGTTGGTCTGAAGGAAAAATATCGAATCCACCTTCTGTCCCACTGCAATTATTCATTCTCAAGTATAAAACATAAACATTCTCTACCTCATCGTCGCCCAATCACTTAAAGAAATGATCACCCGGTATACAAATCCTCAAGGGCAAATATAATAGAATAAGTAGAATAAACGATAAGTAATCTGTAGGATACCTACTATAGGTAATATTCAATATTAGGCTAATTAATGTCACGTGATAATAACTTGACTTTGGTGATCTACCTATACATACATAATTCGCTTGACCATTTATCAACTCCTTCCACTCGACACAATGCACACCCATGTTTATTTTAGTAAATAATACAACGGTGAGTTGTGACATCTGTATAGCTTACCTATAAGTTATATGACGTTAAAACACCCAACGAATAATCGATATTCCTCTTTTTAATTTATTTTACGCAGTATTATATATGATTAAAAAAAATAAGCGGAATATATCTAATAATTATTTTACCATTGGACGCGATGTCCACGACCCGATAAGTTTCTGAGAGTCGAGATGAATGTATTGATTTAACAATGATGCGTGTTTTTAACATATGTTTTTGGGTTGGATACAACTTTTTTTTTTCTAACCGATGTTTTTGCGGAACACATTGTTTATCGCCATAGAAACGCTAATCAATAAAAAAAAATAAAAAATAATATATTATATTAAAAATCAATCTATAAATTCTTAATACATTAAATTCCTCTCAAAATGTAACATACTACTAAATATTTTTTCAATGCACCATACCAAAAACTAATATATATGGGTATATATGATTCTTCTAAATTATGAACGGAGCGATAAATGTACATTATTTTTACAATTTTCTGTTTTTTTTTTTTAAATTTTTTTATCCACCTGTCATGACCTTTTGCATGGCACATTTTCCATTCATGAAAACATTTTCAAAATATTTTGACTCTTTTTTACTATTTATAGACATAATTAAAATTAATTTAATACTATATTTATGTTCTACGAAATAGAATATATTCTATATTTCTAAATATAGTTGTAATTTATTTATAAGATTAACAAAAGAGAAGAATAACATATGAAAATATATTTTATTAGATAGATCGCCATTTAAATAAATTGCAAAGCCCAGTTGAAGACGTCACAATAACTTCCTTCTACTTTCAAATCTAAATAGCATAATCAGCGTTTGAAAAACATTTTTCTATCACTTTCCTAGTTAAAAACTAAAATTTTCGAATTTTTTTTACTCTAAAATTGTTGATCAACGATGCCGTAAACTTTCTAGCTTAGTTTTGAAATTCGCTCGGAAATACTTCCACTGAAAAATTCAAAAACATATAAAATTAAGAGGTGCGACCCGACCGTATCTTCTGACAAAACTATAATTTTGAGTCAATGAAATGAAATGTACCTAGTTTATCAACGGTGACTGCAACCGCCGATTTTTTACCATTCGTACAGTGACACAAACATTGGTTATTATCAGTGGCGGATCTGAGGAGAACTTCTAAAAAAGTACTACCTACAGAGTTCAAAAAGTACAAAACATTCTTTTTTATCATCTCATACATAGTGTACATAGTGTCAATCAGTCTGTATAATATCACACATCACCTACTCTGTAGAACGTAATATTTTTTGTAAAATTAAGGGATGGTCTGGAGGATCAAATAAGCTGCCTCTCCTCAGATCCGAAACCGGTCGTTATACCGCTTACCTGGTATTGAAAACTACTATAAATAGAAAATTAACACCTCTAGTAGCTGACAACGGATTACTGTATATTATGTATAGTTAACTAAGATCAATAGTTCAATCATGGGCAAATATTCAATTAATACATTATGATATTGTTTTGAGACAATATTTTAAGCCGGTTTTATCGTATAATTTTCGCAGTTTGTATGCGGTTTTGTGCTACTATGGACGCTGACACTGATCAGCATGGACCGGCACCGATGCATCGTCGTACCGCCATACCGGTCGCAGCTGACGCCCCGCCGTGCTACCGTGCTCACCGTGCTCACGTGGCTGATCGCGCTGGCCGTGTTCATGCCCGTGCCGTTCTGGTTCCACGAGCAGGCCGTGCTGGGTGACACCGCGGTCAACGTGTGCACGCTGGTGTTCCCCAAGAACGACACGTTCAAAATGTCCATCGTGTTCACCGTGTCCGTGGTGTCGCTGTCCTGCATCCTGCCGCTGTCGCTGTTCGTCTACCACTACCAGAGGATATTCCACAAGTTGAACAAGACCCGACGGCGGATCGAGCACTCCGTCTCGCATCGGGCCACAGCCGCCCACACCACGTCGCGGAACAGCCTGTCACCGCCCGCCAACGGTTCCATACCGCAGGTACGTGCACGCCCAGTTGTCATTATAATAGGTATACACAATATACGTATCGCGGTATATATATGGTAACAAAAATACGTTAACTGGTTAGGCTAGGTATCAAGTCATCGTATGTGCATCATCGGTCCTCGTTTGCATATTCGGTTTGCGAACCGCATATTATTATTCGCTGCTTCCACAGGAACTACAAGTATCTGACATTATCATAATCATACATTTTGAAAAAACTAAAATTAAAACTATATTATCATGTCGTTCGCGTACTATATTCACATGATATCATTGTACAGGTGTTCCTATACTTTTTCACGAGCTCTTATACCTTTTGTCTCAGTATAAGTGTGTACAAAGTTTTTTCCCTGTTTTGTTTAAAATTAAATTTATAAAAATTTTAATTTTTAGATTCTGAGAGAGGAGCAATATTTCAATCGTATTTTTATCATTAAAAAAAAAAATTAAACAATCTACACGTCATTTAACATTGGACAATATATTATATTTATATTCAAGTAAATGCGAATATGTGTATTATTGATTTCAAACGCGTAGGCGCCTATACACTACAATGGTCATATAGTATTATTATAATATAATGAACTCGTGGGTTCGAATTTGAGTGGAAAATAGATATAGTTACAATACGGACATGATGAGTACGATAGAGTGCGTTTCAAAATGACGTACTTTTAGATATTTTTCAATATATATTTTTGGTAATCGCTAAGCAATACTATTAGCAGCCGTCCATCACTTTGTGGAAAGAAAACTG
>NC_042496.1:22589694-22616987 GCF_005508785.2 Acyrthosiphon pisum
GTTTAGATGAGCGGAGTGGTGTGGTACGGGATTACCCCGCGAAATGTTTTTCCACTTCTCCGCTCATCTAAACTTTGAATATTTATAACTCATAAACTACTCGCCCTAAATTCGATTTTCATGTATCAAAATACTAAGAAAAATATTCCGCTTTGGAATATAAAATTAAAAACGTTGTTTTATAAGTGACTTGAAACTATGTAAAAAAATATTTTCAAAAAAATTTACACTTTTTCAAATAATGAGTGTTCAATGATAAAAAAATCACCCGGTATACCTAATATAGCTACTCTAACGTCTCTGCTGTAGTTGCAATTCGAT
Source organism: Acyrthosiphon pisum (assembly GCF_005508785.2). NCBI lineage: Eukaryota > Metazoa > Arthropoda > Insecta > Hemiptera > Aphididae > Acyrthosiphon > Acyrthosiphon pisum. The sequence goes on from NC_042496.1 coordinate 22,590,016, forward strand.
AAATCTCGTCTCACCAGTTCCACTTTTAAGTTCCTAGACAATATTACCTATATACCTATTATAAAAATACTTCTATACGAGCATAAAGTATAAATAATAATATATTAAATGAGCAGAATTTAACACTGGAATAACAGACGCGCGTGCCGTGTCAGAACGGAATGCTACAGCAGATGAATAGTATATTTATATACAATTTACAATATATATAATAATTAGTGCTCGTCTAACGAGACAATTTATACGAATTTTATTGCAGTCGACCTTTTGTTTGTTATTAATTGCGTCTGGTCTTGTACGGTGCAGAAAATTATACGAAAAACAGATGTAATGCAGTCATAAGAATCTTTATTGCAATCCGGGCAACGTCCAAGGACATTTGGTCAATAATTGTCAACCACTCAACCCTAAAAATCATCTTTAAAATATTATGCACTCTTTCGTGCGAACATTTAAATGATAAGAACGTGATACAACAATTAAATATTTTATTGTTGATGTATCATTTTGAATTCTGAACGGAGCGATGAAAGTATTGATTTCACAATTAATTTTTTGTAGGTATTCATTTTTTTTCAATTACCCATTTATCGTTAAATAATTGTTCACTAGATCAAAAAACTTGAAAATTTAATACGAGATTCTTCATGAGTTGTTATGAGTGTAATATTAGAAAAAAAGTTGAGCGTAAATCCACAATAAATTTTTATGGGCGTCTTTAAGTAGAATTTCTACGACATTGGATATTCACTCGTAAATTAATGATTTCTCATCATCGAACGATATTAATATATTATTACTGTTGAAATTAAAAAAAATAATATCGTAGATACTTCAAATTTTCACCTAGTGTATTTATTACCATTTTCCATAGATAGATGATAACATCTTAAAAATTAGTCAACTCTTTTTTAGCTATTTCTAGACATTTTTTTTCTATAAATATCGATAAAACAATGTTAGCTGGGTAGTGGGTCAAATAGTTTGAAAATTATATTATTATACAAGGTCCCTCAGAAATTTTTATAGTAGGAATAACTAAAAATATGAAATATAGGCACAATTTTTTTTTATATAAGCATATACATTTCAAATTTTGACAAAATTCATCATAATCATACCAAAACTTGGAAATTATTTTGTAGTTAAAAATCTGTGAAATTTTTAACTTTTATAGCTAAATATTGGAAATTTAAAACAATGTTCCACATAATTAGTTAATATCGTAACCAAAAATATCTAAAAATACATTAGGTAACACAGTTTATTTTTATAGACATTTAAAGTTAATATTTGGACGAAATTAGATATATTTAAACGAAAAATAACGATGTTAGTTATTTAGTTGTAATTCAAAAACATTATTCTTGGGGACTCGAAACTTTTACATATATTATAAATTGTATTATATAGAATGACCTTTTCAAAATAATAAGATTAATTTTAAGCTATTACCTATTCATAACACGAGTCCATGAAACTATTCACACTGTTCTACCCGTCTACGTTAAAGTGGTATTGACTCAAAAGTTAATACCTAACAATAATAATATAACATGATAGAAATAATATACATTATAATAATTAATATAATAAATGCAATGTTTTCAGAAAAAAATAAATAAACCTGCTGTAATATTTTTAGTAAGATATAAGTTACTTTAATAAAACGTTTTTCTTTGCAATATTCTACCTTTTAAAAATATATTTATTAAAATCATTCAAAAATTCAAAAACGATATATCATTCTAAAAAGTAAGATCTGCTTTGAGTTTTCGATATAATTATATATAATATAGGGAAACATAATATAGTGCATAAATATATAGAATATAAGTGCCACGAGAAAGATTTGAGCTGCGTTTGTCAATAATTGTAAGACCATCTCCATTATAACATCAGAAATTATAATGTGTACAATAATCAAAGATAAAATGTCTTTTAAAATAAAATATTTAAAACTATACCGTGGTGGATACTATTCGAGTCCTGCACTTTGAAAATATTCAATATATAACACATTTTAAAATTATTGAATCCCACGGTGCTCGGCGACAGAGTTGCGATGAATAAAACATCACTCTACACCTGCACCCGACCGCAAAGACTATTCTTTAATTCTTTCGCTGCACAATCGAGTATTATAATATACCTTTGTGTATTTTATATATACGACCTTCCCTACATTATTTGCGAAGAATCAAACACTCATTTTTCCATAAAATGTTATAATTTTATTTTAAGTATATTTATATAAAAAATTATTTTGTCATTATAAAAAAAAAATTGTATACAATCAAAACTAAATAGGATTGAAGTGCAAAAAATATTATTGTTGACTATAAAAGCGTTTAAAATTAAAAACGATAAGTTTAAAAACATGTCAAGTGTGAAGGCTATATTGATTTTACCAGTACCTATATTAGGAAATGGGAATAATGAAAGCAACTAGGTACTATATAGCTTACTAAAAAGAATCAAAATCTTTCATTCTCAATAATATAAATTGTATATTATATAATTTAACACAGATGGACGGCAGTCAATGATTATTTACAAATTCTGACATTGAATGTACCTATAATTCATATATTAATATTATAACATTATTCCGAATTTCCTTCAAAGACGACCTCTTCCCCCACCAAAAATCAACCCAATATCCATCATACAGCACTTGCGCTTATTGTAAATCATTTAATAAAAATAAAAAAATATTATAATATTAATTATATCGCCGTTTATTGATTTGTCATCGATGGATAATTTGTGACTCGGTCGCCTCGATGGGCGCAGCAGTTCCGTCGTATTAAATATTTCAACGGTGTTCCGTCTATTGTCATTGATTAATAAATGCACAAACAAAAATACATTGCCAATTTTTCAAATTTTTCTCTTTTCGTAACACATGCTTCTATTGTACCTTTATTACTTTTGTATACATTTTATAATATATTTAGTATAAAACGTCAAATATAATGTATAAGCTATCATACAATTATAACTCTCTCGATTTAAATTTTTCTCAAATTTCTTTGAATCAATTTGGTTTTCTTATAATTGTGTTATACTTAACAACTAATGTCAAAACCATAAACAATATAGAACATTATATCATAGTAATAAATTGATAAGTTACAATATAGGTAGTATATACCAACAAATTGTAAGGACAGACGGTCAGACACAGCGGGCGTATAATAAGGAATAATAATATATTAATAATTGTATATAGAAACCCTAAAATAAAGCTAGTTATTGATTATTATTACTATCCTTTTTTTATTAAAAAAAATTTTAATAGTTAAAAAGTATAAGTAAAGTTTATAAAAATTCTCATTTTTGTTTCTTTTATTTTTATTTAAATTTTAAATAAATTTTTAGTATAAAACATATTATTTTATCTGTATCTAGCTATATTTTATCCAGGTACAAAATATGAACATGTTTTTAAAACTTATTCCAATAAAAAAATTTTAAATTGAACTAATAACTTGTTTAAAATTAAATCTATAGTAATATTACACAACTATGATGTGTACTATAATATCTTTAATTTTATGATGAATAAATCAATACATAAGATCGAAGATTTATACACTCCTTATTCGCAAAGTATAGTAGGAAATTTATGTTTTATTATTGTACATTAAATATAATTTTAAAATAAAATGGTAACACGGTCACTATACCACATAAATCAACATAAGTTGACTTGTGGGTGTCTGATACCCATAAGACACTTAGAAAAAAAAACTGTTGTCAAGTATACTAGATGTAAGAATGAGGACTATAATATATTACTAAATAGGGTATTCTGACACCTGGGTTTTTCTAACAACCACACAAATTATATGATTTTTTTATTTTATTTTCCGATTTACTAGAGGATTCAAAATTCGACTCCTGCAAGTCATGAACGAAAAATATTATACATTTTACAGCCACAACGATGAAATCGTTTAATCCATAAATTCAAAAATTTCTTAAGTCTTTTAACCAATTAGAGAATTTTATTCAATTAGAGACTTCGACGATAGTGAACGATGTAACGATGTGACTGCTTATATTACGAAACTACAATCGACCAAAAAAAAAAAATGGTCGCCCCAAACAGTTTTCGTCTCTAGGTCCTAGGCTAGGAATAGGATAATGGCCATGGCCCACGACCAATGAAGCAACACAAACTAGTATAATTACGTATATTGAAGCATATACGCGACTCAATTGGTTTCACATAAATTGTAACACAGCTGCAGTGTATAATCAAACGACATAAATAGTTACACCCCCACAATTGTTTGGGCTCCATTTGAACTCCCATTTAACAGTATAATTTATAATTAACTTTAGACAATTACTTAACATAAACATGATAAAATTTACTAAACTACTCGAATTTTTTTATATATGGTTAACTGGCAAGTATACATTAAGAGGACGGCTCACACACATATTGTCTCCATCTTGGAAATGGTATCCGGACATTCCCCCCCCCCCCCCGGATGTTTTCGGCGTAGTAGGACATATTCCCCCCGATAAATTTTTGGATGCGGACAATTTCCCCCTGTTTTTTTTTTTATTTTTAATTATTTACCAATTAATAATAAATTTGTGTTTAGCAATTCTTATTTCGCTTAGTTGATCTTAATATTAGAGTGAATTTATCTATTATTAAACTACTATGTAACAGCATATATTATGGTTTTTTCGACATTTTAATTTTGAAGTTAACACCTAATAAGTTGAGTCCGGATTTGTATGTAAAAACATATTTTTAACTAGGGTAACTAACGACGGGAGTAAGAAATGTTTGTGTTTCATAACCTGTAGAATCTATCAAAAAAAAAGTTTTTTTTTGCATATTAGTGTATAATTTTATTTAGGAGAATATTTCAGAATATTTTAGGTTATGTTACATATTAAAGAATATTTTAGCATATTTCCGCTATATTGGATTATATTAGAGAAATATTTTCGAGTTTTTAATTTAGTTCTAATTTTTATTCACCGATTCGGTAATTTCCTGTGATAAATTATATTATTGTTTATCATAAACAATTATATTTTTATACTGATATTTCACTAAAGAGGCCACGATATACCAATAAATAATAATAGAATATAATATACTACACGATGTCACGTCGTATCTATTATCTTAAATTATTATTACTATATAATACGATTAAGACGTGGACCAGTTTATTATATATCTACATGCCATAGTTAAAAAAACAAGAATTTTTTTATGAAAGTAGATCAAAAGTCGATTATTTTAATGAAGAATTATGCAGAAGCTTAAAATATAATATTTTTGAAAATTAATAACAATCAATATTTTTATTTTTATAATATTCAGGGTATATCAATTCATAAATTGTTACTGCATATCAACATCATATTTCGAACGTTTTACCAGAATACAAATCTGGACTCTAGACTTATAAGCTTGTAAAACGTATTCCTTCATACTGTAGCGGTCACTGTCATTGTGTCATTTAAATATTATGCAATTGTATGTATATAATAGAAATTATTATAAGCGTGCATAATTCCATTGTATATAGGTTCATCACATATATATGTGCGTGCAATGGTTGTATTATCGAGAAGTGATTGTAAATTTTAATACATAGAAAAAAAATATTTAAGTAATATATTCATGTACAAAAAATATGTCATCGCCTCCCATTCCCCCCCCCCCCCCCATAAACATAAGCAAATTACGCAACTGGTGACTCACTTACGCCGGTGTACAGGTAACGATGACGACGGCGCACCGGTCGTGACATGACATCACACGTGATTGTAAATTAATAGTTATTATTCTGTTTGAGCACGAATTATGGAATGACGGGAAATCAGAATCAAACCTATAAAAAATACACATACACGCGATTTAGATCATTCTAGTGAAATTTGCGGTTAAGCCATATAATATTATACTTTTTCGTAATTATTGCTATGTACCCTGCATATACGGGATGACCCAATAGGTGAACGTTGGACACTCATTATTTCAGAAAACAATTGAGTTTTGTTTGAATATTAATTCTTTTACACAATTTCAAGTCATTACAAAACTATCTTTTTTACTATATTTTATGTTTTTTTTTACTGTCTTGAACGATCAGCATACATTTTTATTTTTCATGTGTACTTAAGTATTTCGATCTAAAACAGCAAAATTTCGGACAAGTACCCAGTTTATTAGTCATAAATTATAATTATTTTTTAAGTTTAGATGAGTGGATTAGTGATCTAAAATTTTACGAGTAACCCAGCACCACTCCACTTTTCTCGAATAAACTTTATAATACCTACTTACAACTCATAAACTACTCGTACAAAGATTTTTATACATCAAAGAAACTACTCTGAAAATATTCTGCTTTGGAATTAGAAATTAAAAATGCAGGTTGTCGTTAATTAAATTATAACTATAAAAATAGTAAAAAAATATATTTTTCGCTTTAAAATTATGCAAAAAAAAAATTGTTTTTCAAAGTGTTGATAGTTTTTTAAACAGTGATAGTGTCTTACGATAAACGGATCACCCGATTATAATATTTATATTCAATAATGTAATAACATAGCATTTCTATAATATAATATTATTTCTTCAACCTACACCATCCGGCCCTCCGGCCGCATACGATATCATTATTATTTCCGTTGTGCAACTGCATCCGAATATGATATGAAACAAAGCTTAAGTATAGGTTTTAGCGCGTAAATATTATAGTTTCTACTGATGGTCTTTCATTTCAACACGGTCATGATAATATTATCTAATGTAAATAATAAATATATGTATCACATTTTATTTTTTTAGAAAATAGAAAAGAAAACATCGGGAGTAGATACATAATTTATATAACATGCAACGAGATTCTTATTTATCATAACAGTGAACGCTCATATTGTATTATTCCAAAAAATATTAAACCTTTTTTAAAAATATAATTATAATATAATACATGCAATTTCAATATGTTATAGTGCCCTTATTTTTTTGTCGGCAAAAGCAATTTGGGGGGCTGAGCCCCTCCAAAAACATGTATTTAAATTTTATTATTAAACCCTTCATTATTTATCTAATCTACAAAATTCAGTAGGTAAACATTGTTTGAATTATTCGTATTATTCCGTGTTCGTATCCACATTAAATTTCAGATCCACCCACAGATCACAATATAGTCGTGGCCGACTGTTAACTGCCGGTAAATTGTTACGATTGTTGTGATATTAAGTTTGTATAGCCCTTCAATTCGAAGTAAATTCGTATAGTAACCAATTTTAAACAAATAGAAACCAAAATATAAATAGGTTACCAAGTTTTTTTTAACCATATTCATGTATGGGATTATAGCTTGATTTGTTGTATTACAATTTTAAATACGTTTCGGAACCGGGAATTGAGAACGCTCGCAAAGTGAACTTTCCTAACATGTTTAATTCCTCGACACAATTTTTTTTTAATTGAAAATATTAACATTTAATAATAATTAATAAGCTAAAATAATTATTCCCGAGACAAAAGTATTTTAAATCTTGTTTCTATGAACATGCTATGTAGTGTTGGAAATATACATTATAATTCGTCTCTGTGTCACAGCATTATTATTATCTCTGTATTATTGTAACAACGAACACAATACGAATAATTATAATTTTAATATTATTCGAAAAGTTATAACGCACTTTTTTATGTACATATATAATTTGTATATTAACATAGTGTACCTATAACAGCATCTATGATCATGTCGAATATCGCTGCAGAATACATCGTCCGAAGTCGAGATTCGCTCACCGTCCGCCGAATCGATCGCGTTGTACCGAGTTTTTACCGAGCTAAGAAATGGCCCGAGCTGCAATATATCGTGTTGACAAGTCGCGGTGAGTCCGCCGGTCCGGCGATCAAGCGATACAGTTCAACGCCGAACGTCGCGGTGCAGGCGGCTTCTGCGGGTGATGCATTCGGTATCGATTCACCGTCTTCCCGCAGCGATTCGATGCGAACGACTTCGGTCGAGCCGTTCAGTGGCCGGCCGGCCGAAATGGTCGCGGCCACCGGTGTCAAGATCGAGCCGCTGCGGGTTTGGCCGGCCGAAGCGGACGTGCAGCAGTCAAGCGGCGTTCTCGCGGACCCGCCGTCGTAGTTCGATGCCGAACGTCGCGGCGCAGATTACTTCGGCCCGCATCGGGTACGTCCCGGCGCGAGTTTCGACCGAGACGTCCGAGTTTGAAAACGGCCGAGCTAAATCTCACGCGCATACAGCTGCAGCGCACGCGAGTTTGCTTCAGGAGCCTGTATAATTCTCCGCCGGTGCGATGGAACATATACCCGGTGACCGCCGCCGCGGTTATAGGTACCCGAGCGCCGTTCAATGTGGAAACGGACGAAGCTATTCGTCCGACGCTTATTAGGTACTTTGCGTTTGATATCAATCATTAGAAAAATGGACCCTGCTCAATCGGATATCACCGAATCGGGTTGCAGCCGTTCGATCGCTATAGTTGAAAAAAAAAGTTATACCTAGATTATAATATAAGATTGTTATACTGCTAATCCTATATTATGATTTGCACGAATAAACGTTTTGTTATGTTGCCTATTCAACTGTCTTTTATTTGACATTTTATTATATTATTGATTGTTATTAATAAACGCGTCAACATGCTAGTGGAAAATTAATTTTTGCGGCTTGTGAAAATTGTGACTAAATAGTTGTAGGTACACTGTAGGTACGCAGGTATACTTTCGGTTTTCTTTTCGCAACATGTTCTTTTTATCGGCATTTAAAGAAAAACAACATAAGCGTATCTAGAAAGCTACTCGATATTTTCCACTTCGAAGACAATTTATAAACCATAAATATATATTAATATTTAATAAGTAACCATTAATTATATAATATATACCTATATAGTGGGGATTAGATAATTTTTACATTTTATTCATTTCTATGGTGATAAACAAAACGTTAGAAAAATAAAATATCTGTACCCAGCCAATAAACTTATTTATATTAAAAACCGAAAAAAATTGAAAAGTCAAAAAACTTCTTTAAATAACTAAAACATTTTTGTCTTGTACAAAAAATGTATGCCTGATCAAATCCCTTGCCCCACCACTATTTTACCATTAATTAGGACATCATATACGTGCCTAACTAAATATAAATTTTACAACTATAATTATACGAGTATAATATTGTATACTTATATTGTTATGCGTCGCTCAATCACTCGTAAAGTCATAACTCACAATATACAAAATACTAAATCCGTGTACCTAGATCGACTTACCAAAATTGCTGCGTGGCTGCGGTGCCGAACGTCTGCAACATCCTACGCGTAGGTATAATAATATAATATACCATCACGTGTTCCCTGAACTGAATTGATATCCAGATAGGAAATATATTATTATACTTAAAAGAAATTGCCCACCCAACCCCGTCATCTTCTTCTTGTCACATCGTGCGCCAACAATGGGAAACAAACGGTATTGTACTCGTGGCTCGCTATTATTATACACTCGTAGTCGCTACTTTTAAGCATTTTGTAGGTACATTGTATGCGGTGTATATTGGTATATTACAATATTACATAAAATATACCATCGCCGGAGCTCAGTAAAGGTTGAAGTCGCGCGTGTAACTATTGTATTATTTTTGGACGTAATACAGTGTATATTACAATATCGTATCTTACCTACATGTGCGGTATAGGTACCTAAATTATATTAAGCGCACGTGGTGAATATATAGGTACGACGAGCGCGTGGCACTGAACTAAATACATGGAATGCGTAATGTGTATGATTCTCGTATAGTATTATGTAAAATGCGGGAGCCACCATATGCATTCCAATTTGATTTTTAACATTAATATTATGATGATGTTAACGATTTTCATAGATGACATTAAATTTCACCATGTTTTTCCTAGACTCGGAATGCATATTATGGCGACTTCCTATCAGGACCATATTTTGAATAATACACGTGATCCATGTATTTAGTTCAGTGGCGCGTGGCTTTTGCTAGCATGAATAGTCCCCCAAACCAGGGACGGATCCGAGGGGGGGGGGGGGGGTGGCTAGAGGCCCAATCCCCCCCCAGACATATTTTTTTATAAATATAAATATTATATATTAAATAACAAATAAACAAAAACAATAATTTATTTATCACATTTGATTACCTACTATTATGACAACATTTTTAGTAAAGTATAATATTTTATTATAATTGTATTTGTGTTGTAAAAAAATTGTTGAGGCCCCCCCTTAGATCTTTGCTATGGGTCCGTGCCTGCCCCAAACCCGACTGTAGTAGGTATATAAAGTGTAGCTAATACTAGTGGCGAACGTATCATAATATGCTCGAATTATGATTGTCCCGTAAATATATTTTGTTCAATTATGATGTTACCTACATGTACTACACGTAAACTGATTTTGTATGCATTTTTTTCCTGACAATCTGCCTACATGGCTAGGCGAATGCGGAATGATGGATCTACATCCGGTCGGGTCTGCTTTATCTGAACGCAAACATTTTAAATACTATAATATTATATTGAAATAGTTTTAATTTTCACGCTTTATGACCCAACAGATAAAATTGTACTGATATTTATAGACAAAATAAACTAAAGAAATTTAATTTTGAAAATAAACAGCTCAAAACGAGTCGAAATATCTTGAAAATTGTATGTTATATAGAAAGTGCAAATTCAGTGAACATTTCATGTATCTATGGACATTTTTAGAGTTACAAACACAAAAAATTAAAATAAAATATACTCATCATTGTAAAATCAATACATTCATCGCTCCGCTCAGAATCTAAATCATTCTCAAAAACTTTATTTTTTGCGGAGATAATAAGTTTTTACTGTAAAAATCATCATCCTAAAGTATAAACTATACAGTTATTATACCTATTTATATGCAGTTATAACTTATAATAGTTATAATATTTAATATAGGATACATTTTCGTAAAATGCCTGTATAATAATGAATTAAGCACAACATTTATGATTTATCATAGGCAATATCAATAATTATTTATTTATATTAAACAATAAATGATATATAATATAAAAACATGAATAGATTCTACCACAGTCCAGACATATACATATTAAATTATTACATTGAATATATATATATATATTTATACATATATCTATTATATATCTGTAATTATATACTACATACATAGTACAGTATTATTAAATATATTAATTGTCATCTAAAATTTTAAATATCAAAATATAAATTATAATTATACCCATTTTCCTTTTCGCTATCAATATCTTATTTATACTTACGACCTATATAAAAAAAAATATGCCCCCACTTAATTTTGGACGAGGGAAATGTTGTTCCAGTTACGGCCTTGCCACCCACTGCCACAACCCACAGAAAATTCCTGAGAATGCCTTTGCATGTATATTGTATATACACAGTATGAGGAGGCATACAAACGTGATAAGAATATAATATGCGGCTGGAACTATGATAAGTAATAAGTCACAGCTGAAGTTTTTGAAAGCAATATGATCGCGATATTCGATCGAGGATTTTCTACGAACGTGATTCTATATTTTCCGATGCATCTCGACGTCACGTTTTTTTTTATAAATATATATATATATGTGTGTGTATAGGTATTTATAGTAAAAGTAATAAACTTAAAACAAATAATCTGCGTGTTAGACGGATATATATAATATTTGTTATATCCATTATCCTGCAGTTTTTTTTTCCGCTGTTGAGGTAAAAACTCGGGGAAATTCATCCGTAATTACCTATACCTCTACCTGTTATGAGTGGAAAAACATAAAAATCCTTGTTCGATCCCTTCTTGTGTTACGCCTGCTGTAGACATACCACTATGTATATAATAATGGTACGACTTAGGTACACCATAAGCCATAACTATATAAATATACACGAATTGACAATAAACGTAATGCACGATATTTTGTATTTGAAATGTTATTTTTCTTCTTATTCGAGTCGTACAACACGTCGTATTATATAGTTGATAAGAATCGCGACAATTCTTTCGAATGCATCTATACAGTAGTTAATTCAGAACCGTGCCAGGGGGGGGGGCAAATGTTTAAATATGTATTTTTAATAGGGGTGCCAAATATTATTGCCCTGGGGCGCCAATGAAGGTTAGCACGGCCCTATATAACAGACAGTATTTATGTAGGTATTAAGATTTAAGATTGTATTATATTTTGTACCTATAGCATGTAATAATTTTCCGTTTGTCTTACGCGTCTTACGTACATTTAAAATATAATATTTTCATATCAAGCGTTTTAATGTACCTAGAAGGTTCTAAGTATTCGTTCACAAATACTAAACTATACAAAAATGTTATATTATTAAATTATACAACCTATAAAACTGATTACAATAATAATTTATAACGTAAAAAAAGTAGGTAGGTAAAACTCATCAGTGTTTACACTTTATACTCGATGGACGTAATTCAAACTTCTGTATGACACATTTTTGATTACAACTTAAAAATAAAACAAGGGCGTTCAATAGAATAATTATTGTTAAACAAGTTCTAATAATTAATTCTACGAAAACTGTGAATTTCGGTTTTTGTTGTTATTTGCTTGATTATTTTTTATGAAAAAACCTATAATACGATTTACTCGGAAAAATATTAATTGATATAAACATAATAAAATAATACTAGACTTCAAATTATTATCAATATAAAATTTACATGCTTTATAAATAAAAATTTTAAATATAAATACGTAGCAAATATATAAGTTACATTTTTAAAAAAGGGAGAAGTCAGTCAGTTGTAGGTATATTAGGTTTTAACTTCGAGTGTAACTCCTCACCGAGTAAGTTTATATCACCTTAATGACTAATGGATATGTTAAATTTGAATTAAATAACAAAATATAATTTCATACGTCATACGAAAAACCACTGTGAGGAGTGACGGTACGACAGTAAAGTTAGCCCCACAGGCTCGTTCGATCGACTACAAACTGATGTCAATATTTTAAAAATTAATTGCAAATAATTGTAAGTTGGATTTCGTAATATTTAAATTTATAAATTGCTACAAATGCCGTAAAAAATTATGTTTAACGGTTTGTCTAAGATATGGAAGTACTTATTATCTGTATTGCGTAGGTATAGTATTATTGTATTTATATCAATACAATAATGCGTTTTGGTAAACGAGCAATTATGCTGTCTTATCGAATAATTATATAAACATTTAATGTGGGTACAAATATACAAATTATAACTATTCACGTTTTAAAATTGATTTTATAGTTGAGTGTTAATACCGCAAAAAATAAGTATGGTAGCCGCTAGTGTACAATATTTATTTTTTTTATTAAATAATTATTTCTATACACCAAGTATTTTTACAATGTTAATTAATGGTTTACCAATAAGTCTGTAATATATACTTACAAGTTCCAATTAATACTGAACTATTTGAGCTAATTTTCTATAAAATATTGATAAGTGTATGACTATTGTAATGTTATTGGTAATTTATTAATTAATAATTATCAGGTAGTAATAAATACACAAAGCATTTAAATTATTGCATCAAATATTTAATAATACATTTTTGTGTTTTTATTTAAATCCTCGTTAGTGTATGAACGAGTAAATAACACAAAATCACTCAATATAATATATTAAAAATGAATTGAATTTTAACCTCTAGGAATAGGTAACTATAAAAAACATTGATATTTCGGAAAAATGTTGAGAGTTGAGTTCTTCTCTAGTCTCTAATTTTCCGAGAAAAATACATGCAATGCACTATTATATTAATTAATAGGCAGGTACTCATCGTACTACTAAACGCATTCACGTAACTTGATAAACGGAGGAGTCCGATGACAATCGTTTTGAGATTAAAAAAATGACCTCAAATGCTATTGAAAATGTAAAAGATTTATTTGAAATTCCCGCGGGAAAGAGTTTGTGAATTTTTGATACCCATAGTATAATATTGATTCAGAAGTTCCTCGCTGCTCGGAAGTTTATGAAGTCTATTGAAGTAGTTTCATCAAAAGTTTCAACCATCGATTATTTAATCGAGCTAGCAATAATGGGAAAACACGAATTTTGAAATGACGATATAATATAATATATTATGAACAATAGGTACCCTATAATTTCTATAAAATAATGTAAGTATAATATGCTAAAATGTCATACATTTAAAGATGCTTGATTACAGTTAAAATTATATTTTGCTAATCGTATTTTAATGTGTAGAACTGGCGGTTTATTTACAAAAGATATTAATAAAGTTTTATATACCTATACAAAGCAACCGATCTCTAAAAATATTTGCATTTTACTCATTTTAAAATTCTGATGAATAAAATATTTGCTTACTAGCAATGATTATATTAATATAGTTATATAATATATTTAAATTACATTAAAATTAAATAAATCCAGGTAACTTACAATTTTAAAACTCTCGAATTACACACATTTCGTAGTTTTGTCCAACGTGGGATGATGAACGTAATTATGGATTCATGTTTTTGTGAAAATTTGCACAATTTGTAGGTACCTATAGTACATAGTAATATTAAATAACACATAATTTGTGGCTTTCATTTCGGGATTTGTCGTGTTTGCTAAGAATCAGAATTGAATCAATACAATTATTAATCGTTATACCTCATTTTTTTATTTTCAAACAAAGGTTATAATGCCATCTGCAATATAAATTAACAAATGATTTTCTATTTACCTTACGAGTTAATGGAAAAACTTAAATCTCCCGGGAAAAAATGTAATAGAAATATTTCAGAACTAATAATGTTCTATATTTATTAGAATTCATAATATATATTATTTATAAGTTTTTTTTTTATACACGCGTACAAATGTACCTATACATTTCAACAATTATTATTGTTTAGGTACCTACTATACTTACAGTTGCGGATAGCTCTTCTGCTGGAAATGTTTGTTTTATCGACTTTTCATAAAACAACAGCCATACTAATTAATATTAAATATATTAGATTAACAGTAAATACGCATAGATACATCGGGTGGATATCCGTAGATTTAAGTGCTTTGAGATTCAAAATTTGAAAAAGTATCCACTGCTTAAAGTATATAATATTATCTCAAGCCCGCGTCTAGTTGAATATAGTTAATTAATTAAGTGTATAAATATATTTGGTATATTAAATTAATTTATCATAGTTGATAATAATATTATCTAATCCGATGACGTGACGCTTCTTTGGTCGACAGGTGTTGGTGCGGCACGAGGAGCTCCGGTACAGGAAACACGTGCGCGTGGTACGCGTGCTGCTGATCAACGTGATCGTGGTGCTGGTGATGTGGCTGCCGATCACTGTCGTGATGTGCCTGATCTACGTGGACGGCAGCCGGGACACGGAGGACACGGGCTACTTCCTGCGGTCGCATCACTTCATCATGGGCCTGCTGTTCGCGCTGCTCAACACGGTCGTCAACCCGATCCTGTACGGCGTGCTGTCCGAGAACTTCCGCAAGTGCTTCGCCCGGCTGTGGTTCATATCGAAGCGCCGGCGGGCCATGCACAGGGAACTGCTGGACAACGCCAGCAAGGGTGCCCGGACTCCCAGCAACGGCCACTACAACTCGACACTGCAGCCCGGCAGTTCGGCGTCCGTGGTCGAGCTGCCGGTCACCGCGGTCGCGTCGTCGTCCGCCACCAACGAGTGTTGGTGAGGTACCGATGACGCCCGACCATCACGTCCGCGAGGCCGGAACGGAACAGAACTGCAGTCACATAAAATGTCATTATTATTATTATTATTGTAGTTGATTATTGTAATATCGTAGGTACTCTATTAAATATTATGACTTATAACATATACTACCCCTTATTTGTTGTAAAATAATAATATGACGTAATATTATGCGTAGGTAATTGTATTATTAGCGCAATAGAACATAATATTTAGGTTGCAAGTAGGTAGGTATGTGTACATATTATATTGTATACAGAAGACACCACTTTACCTCCAACACTATAACCGACCCATACCTCCCAGCCCCATACTCGATCAACACATACCTGCCTATATAGGTATGTGTGTGGATTAGGTCAGGTTAGACCTCGATGATGCCTAACCTGACCCGGTCACTTATAAGTAAGGCCCGGAACTTGATGCATTTGCATCTTTTATTCTTATGATTATACATTCGCGAGGCTCGTCTTTACAGAAATTTGAAATATTCAAACAAAAATATTATAAAATTTGGAATATAGAATTTAATGGTACAATTTTTATTTTGAATTTTTTACATTTTTAGGGAATGCATTGCTTTACAGTGATCTTTTAGTATTTTCGGTGCATTATATACTATTTTGTACTTTTTTTTTACATATATTTGCATTTTTCTTGTTGAAAGTTACACTTTATTGTAACACACTAACACATTAAGTTTCCATTAGCTTGTCGATTATCGACGTTCATTATCTTTTTCGTTTATTGTCGCAATCAACGATTTTTTAAAAAAATAAACTGTAGGCAGATACTATTTTAGGCCCGGCCAATCAGAAAAAATAGAAACTATAAAATCAGAACCTATTTCCAACTGCAAAAACTATTTTTGTAGACTCCTTCGAGAGTAAAATTTTTTTAAGAGCACCTATAATAATTACAATTTATGATACATGAATTGTATATTTGTATAAAACGTAAATTTTGTATAACATAAATTTTAAAAATTTCAAGTCATTATAAAGTTATTTTTCGTATTATTGTGGTCATTTTTTAAGTCATTTTGTGATGTTTATAAGTCATTTTAACATTTTTTTTTTGTGTGCATTTTTTAAAGATTTTTAGGTCATCAAGTTACCGGGCCCTATACTTATGAGGTATTATAGCGTAATGTGCTCATAATTTAGTTCCCGATAAACAGCCCAGAGTAAAGACAACCCCCCCCCCCCCAATCCCACCCATTAAGCATGCCATGACATCGGATGATCTCACTATAATAATTTAATGTTATGATAATATTATTGTAATGTAAATATTATTATAAATACGATATAGACTTATCTTATACATACCTATAATAATAATATTGTAGGTACCTAGGTACATAATAATAATATATGTATTAGTTATTAGTATACCTACGACCTATACCCGTTATTCCGTATTTGTCATACGTTTATTGATTGCTGTCATTATCACTATTATTATAACTGTCCTATTGATATATATCGTATATTTTTTAGTTTTATAGTCATACATTTTTTTTTGTATTTGTACCATAAAGTTTTTTATCTATATAATATGTTTCTATCAAAGAAAGCACTACCTACAATATATTACTATA
Organism: Acyrthosiphon pisum; assembly: GCF_005508785.2. Taxonomy (NCBI): domain Eukaryota; kingdom Metazoa; phylum Arthropoda; class Insecta; order Hemiptera; family Aphididae; genus Acyrthosiphon; species Acyrthosiphon pisum. The sequence continues at coordinate 22,607,425 of NC_042496.1, forward strand.
TCTATGTGACTAGGTATTTATTTTTTAGATTAGTGTATAGTTATTTAATAATCGGAGTAAAATAAGCAAACGTGGGAAACGATGTACCAAAGTGATTTTTTTTTATGATTAATATGTTATTTTTACGAATACCACGTGTTACTCAATATAATTACGTTATTATTTGTTATCTATATTATCCATATTGATTTTTTTACGAAATTATTCTGAACATTTGTATAAGAGACACACATACACTGATACACATAAACAGTTGTGAATATATTTTAAGCAAATTAAACCATGACTTGTGTAATTCTTACAGTAGCCTTTTACACTTAATATGAAACAAAAACTTAGTTTATAAGAAGTATAATTTACATTTTTTATTTTAAAGTTAGGCTTTACCAATATTTAAGCGAAATTTATTTTTTCAAATCAACGTTGGTCTTAACTCTACATTAGTACCCGATTAATTTTCGATTATTAAGCTCATTATTTAAGTGATTTCATAGCCTCAGACTACGCTCTTACATATAACATTGTTTCATAATAATCAATATTCATAATTTATTGATGTGTAAACACTATACGTCTTTTCTTGACCTCTCCCACAAAATGTATAGTTGTAAATTGTAATAATTTCGATCAACAGCAAACGATCGAAACTAATTGACCAATTTTAATAAAAGTTATAGGACGTATCGATAAATTCCTTGGACTTCAAGGGTGTTTTTGCCTTTTTTTCAACCTCATAAATGTTTCAATAATTGTTGGTATAGGGTGGCTTACACATGAATAGGTTAATAATTATTATTATTTAAACCAATAGCAACCAATACTAAACAATAAATAATAATAATAATAATCTCAAAATCCCTGTTTGAGAACTTCCTAGGGTTGGACCTCTCATTTACCTATTTCGTAATAATGTAGCAGTTATATTCTTCCCCGAGGTCTAATCTATCTCTGTACCAAATTTCATCTCAATCGGATGAACGGTTTAGGAATGCATTAATGACACAGGTGGTAGTCGGGTACAAAAATTGTTTGTCTTTTAAATTATTAGAACTGACTCATTTACATGGCATATTTTTTAATTTTTTTGTTTTTACAAGTTAGCCACAATGTTCGTATTACACGAAAAACTTTTAGATGTTTACATATAAAAAAAATTAAATACTGCCTGGCTATTTGGCTCTCAACTTTTTTGTTTAGTTATATACGTCTTATATATATTATCGATACGAAATTGACTAGCTATGGCGATAAGCCTCATTAAAATAAGTAGGTACCTATGTAGTAGGTAGGATTGAAAAAAGTCATGAATCATGATTATAACATCTTTGATGTTATGTCGTATGGGCAAATAACTAGTTAATACAATTTAATAATATTAAATCTATCTTTCATGGCTGAATTATATTTTTTGAGAGACTATACCTGTGTATATTATAACAGTGAGGGTCCCTAGTAAAAAAGTTAAGCGACTGCGAACTTATTTAATTGGTAAACTAAAATCACCATACAAGTAGTATAATATACAAACATATAATAATATTATATTATATTATATTACAAGACTATAGTTTTGGTTTTGTCGTTTAAAAATGTAAGAACAACCCCCCGCCAACCACCATCAATTATACTCTTCCGTCATAACATACCGTGAACTACAAACAAAATCACCTACCCCTATGGATTAATTTGGTTAATCAATAATTTAGCTTAATATTTAAACAACTAATTAGTAACTTTTTTATGACATGCTTTAATTGATTTTAGCATGGCATAGTTGTAAGTGAAGAGTGGGCGTTTTGGAAGGAATTCAAAACGTTTCGAAGAATCGTCTAATGTATATAAAATTAATTTAAATAACATAAAGATATTCGCATGATATCAATATGAATTACTCTAGTTAGTAGTTACACAACACAGAAATACATATTAAACTATACTTTCCAGTTTCCACCCTAATTGATTCCATAAAAAAATATCACCACTAAATTCCACAACATAAAAAATTATTTCAAAAAGTACCTATCTATGTTTTGGAAAATATTTTTATATTTTATATTTGTCACCTATGACCTTACTCGGCTTTGGTCGGGGCTATACATGGCATATTCTGCAGTGTTCTTCGTCGAATTAAAAATGCATTGGCTTATATCGGAGCAGCTATACACGACGGACGTAAAACGCTAGCCGACCGGCGTTGACACAGCTACCAATAGTATTTATGGTAAATAAATGACAATGCCATTGTCCATTGACGTAAATGATTTTTGATTACATCCATGTTTTCGAAAGTACTATAGGTATTCTATTTCTTAATAAACTTCTTTGATCCAGTACAACAAAACTGTAAACAATATTTAAAGTGAAACCTTTTAGTATAGGCCCCAGTTGACAATATTATAATATTATATACTATATTGTATAGGTACATCGTACATAGGTACATCATATATGTTTATAATATGTAACTACTTATAAATATTAATAAATTATAATTTGGTATCGATGAATTCACTTTTTTAATGAAACTCGATGACGAATATGGTAATTACTACATGAAAAATGAAAATTATATCTAATTAAAGAATTATCTATTATTATTTTCACATTGCAATGTTTTATAATTCATTACACATATCTATCTATATGATTAATTAAGTCTACTTAGAAACAAAACTAAAAACATTATATCATTATAATCATTATGAATAATAGAATTGTACATTCGTACATTTTGACGAGGTACCTACCTACCTAACGAAATCGGTGTTTCTATATTTTTTAAATACAAATTAACCACAATCTACGTAATGTAACGAGGAACTATTCACAATAGTGAATTAAATATTGTTATATCTTATAACCGAAATATGTTATATTTCAAGGTCACACCATAAAATATAATATTGTAAGCTGTAACATATAATATGAAAGCGTGTTGGATAATACTTTAAAATAAAACCCTCATTAACTCAAATTTTGTTAATTTTGGGAAAACAAATATTTTTAAATAATGTACCTAGGAACTTTTTTACTCTATTTAAACTCTATATTAAAAAAAAAAATAAATTATACTATAATATCTATTGCATATTAAACCAGTACAAAGCAATAGCCATAATTTTTTCACTTTAGATATCAGGCAAGGCTTCATGTTTTAATACAAGGTTATGTCCTTATTTATTCATTAGTCATAGGAACTTACATGCATTAGTCATTAAACTACCTACATTTTCAAAATCTATAGTCATTCAATTTTTGTTGAGTAAATTAAAATGTTTAAATATTCCTAGATACCTAATACTCAGGGGTTAAAGTGGGGGGACGCAAGGGGACTGAGTCCCTATCTCTGATGGTAGTTAAAAAGAATCCCTTTAAGTTTTAACAAATTAGGATTTTATACATACATGGAACGCTTAAAATTATATGGAGAAATTAGTCCCCTCTGGATTTTTTTCTTACTTTAAGCCCTGCTAATACTTTTTCAAACTAGTCTATAGCCTGGCTCCACATTTTATGAACATAAATATTTAGCATTGCATTTAAATTTATAATAATACGTCAGTACAAACTTAAGTGATTTTTTGCATCTGTTGCTGGCCAATTCCATACATATTTTACTTGTTTTTGAATTTTGCGATAGAAGGATTTCCGAGGGAATTTAAAAACTATAAGCTAGAAAGTTTAGGCTACCAAGTTACATTTTTGCAAATAAAAAAATTCGACAAGTTAGTTTTAAGTTTTTAACTATGAAAGGGATGGAAAAAATCTTTTTCAAGCACTGTTAAAGGGGCCTCGCTATGGCATTGATTTAAGGAGAATCATTTAGGCAATTTCTAATCTCGTCATCGCCACCCGTGATCTATGTGTAAGTTGTAAATGATTATTACTTATTAGGGCCAGTTGCACCGTCTCTGATTAAAGTTAACCAGAGTTTAATCGGCCGAATTTGCCCGATTAAATAACTGTTATCAGCTGATTAAGCTTAATCGAAGTATAACCGTAGACGGTGCAACTGGCCCTTAGTGTGTGTGGCGTCCATGCGGGTCAATACTCAATTGTAGCGGTACGGAGGGCTCTCACACGCATTGGCACGCACATGTCAGTAGGTATGTAATATTGTGATCATGAAAAAATGTTTATTTTTCACTCAAACATACGATTCTAATTCCAACAATACGTCGCAACGAATACCTCGATTTGCATTCTGACAAAATATTTATTTTTTTCCATAATATGTACGAGGGCTCGATCGAGGTACAGTTTTAAAATTGAATTTAGTTAATTAAATATTTAAGTTGGAAAATCCGAATTTTTTAAAATTTTTATTATAAAAATTAAAAATGTGGCTCGATCGTTCCCTTGTATATAGGTATTACGGTCAATCCTAATATTTTTTTAGAATAAAAATCGTCATAATTGTTGACACGTATCGTTGAAATTAGAAACAGTAGTTTTTGACAAAAAAGACGTGGTAATGAGGCCCCTTAAGTTACTTACATTTTAAAGGGGAAGGTATTGCAGTATTCTAAATTAGGATGACCATTCGTGTAAATGCAATGTAGATATTGAAAATGCTAATTTTTTTCTATCTTAGGTAGTAGCCAGTAGGTACCTACTGATGAGACCTGTTCCTGGCAATTACATATTATATTATATTTGACTTGTTTTTGAATTTTAAGTTGGAAGTATTTTTAAGTGAATTCAAAAAACTAAGCTGAAAAGTCTAAGGCACCATGTAGTATGTACTGCCCTACCAACAATGGGAATGGTAGTTATTATTGCCCATTTCATTAATGGTAACATTTCCCGATATTTGGATGATTGGAAGGTCAGATTGTGGATCGTGGATGGATGGTCAGTAGTACATTCTAGATTTTTAGCCTAGCGACAAATGTATTATTGGTTCTACAATGGTGTGTTTTTTTATTTGTCTGTCATTGACTTTTGGAGTAGAAAAAATGCTCCAATTTTCGACTTCAGCATCTTTTCTGTTAAAAAAAAACTAAAAAAGTGAATCTTGTTGGTGCTTTGAAGATGTAAAATTTGCAATTTGTTTTGGAAAGCTTCGGAAAAAACAAAAAAAAATGCAGAAAAATCAAAATGTTTACACGCAAAACTAATTTTTGATAAAATAGATATTATTTTTTTATGTTACTGAAAAACTATAATAACCATATTATATACTTCAAATTTTCACCAAATGTTAATTTGACAATTTTCCATACATGATAAAATTTTCGAAATATTTTGCCTCTTTTGATATATTTATAGATTTTTTTATAAAAATGTTTTCGATATAGATATGTATATATATAGATTTGTTATTTTTAAATAAAGGTACCACTTATTATTAAAAAATATTTTTAGGGATTCATACACTGCATACACCCATGGGTATGAAGTGTTCAAAAATTACCATGCTGCGTTTAATCACCAGGATTTCACTCATTTTCAATAGTTAACTGATATGGTTAATAATTATAATAATTTCGTTTCATATGGTTTTATTATAATATTAGTTTAAAAATAAACAGTTGTACCAATTTTCAAGTCTAAACTGTATATAATATATAATGCTGAAAACCAAATTATAAATACATTTTAAACAAACAAATTCTAACCTGTTGAATATACCTGGTAATCTTTTAACTTATCCTTTAATTTATTACGGCCTTACATTTAAATTCATCAAAAAAATAAATCAAATAGGAAATTTCTAATTATTAATCTAAATTTTAGTCTTTTGTCAAAAGATGCTCAGATTGAAATTTAATATTTTTATTTCATAAATAGCTTAAAACGTAATTCATTATATTAGGTACAGTCTTGTAAAGTATTCGAATAAATGTATTCAAATACGTATTCTAAATACTTTTATTTGTATTTTTTATTCATTAAAAAAATACTTTTTTCTGATCCAGAAAAATAGTTTTAAATTTGTGACAAGACATATTATAAATCATCAACATTAATTTTATCCTTTGAACGAAGTGTAATATTGGCCCATAGTATGATTATTTATATAAACACCAATGTGCTGTATCCCGTATAAGCCGTATCGGCCATATCATATGTGGTCAAAATTTATAAATTACTTATGAGTGCAATGTATTTTTAATTATTAATTAATAAAAATTAATTACCAACCATTCAAAAACTGACAAAAACCAGTTGTGAAAAAAAGTATTCTAATAGTATTCGAATATGTATTCTGAATATATTTTTTAAGAACTATTCGAATACGTATTCTGAATACCTTAATTCTCATTTATTCGAATATGTATTCCGAATACAAAATAAAAGTATTCTTTACAAGACTGATTACGTACCTATTTTAATAGTATTAGCTGTACAAGCTGAAAATATATTATTATTATTCGATTTTTGGCCATTCATTCTTTTTTTCGTTATATGAATATTTGAATCTTGCATGTATTGTTTTTTTTTCGATTTAATTTTGTAATATTTATTTTTATTAGCTTCTTGTAGTAATTCTTAATTGCTTTTTTACTTTGAGCCAATGAATTAACTAGATTCTTTTTCCTACTAGAAAAGATGTTTTCGTATCTTATCTAATCATTTTTACCATTTCAAAAGCTGAAAAAAAACATTAAAAATCACACATCATTGTAAAATCAAATCAAAATATTTGTCGCTCCTCTCAGAATCTAAAATGTTGAAATCGGGTTAGTAGTTTCTTAAAAATTAAATACATACATCTAGATAATAAAAAATACATTGTGGTGTAGGAATAAATATTAATTTTAAACAGCATTTCAGTATACATAAAACAAAATATTTAATTATAAAAAATGTATCATATAAATAATCACATTTTGGATGTATAAAAGATACTTATTTCTATGGTTCCAAGTGACTAAATATAAATTAACTCATCTCTACTTAGTGATGTTACCACCAATGCTCCGGGCTGGACTGGACGATGGCCCTTGTAATACTTTTCTTGAAAGTCGCATCATTCCTGAAACAGGATCTCGGCCAAAGTATTTTATTTGAATCTCATGTCCTTCTTCTAAACCTAATGCACTTGGATGGCTTATCTAATTATATAAAAATATTAAATTATAAAAATATATTTAAAAAATATTATAAGAAAAATCAAACTGTTAAATAATACTTATAATAATAATTGTTATTATCCACGTAAAATACTTAAAAAAATGTATTTACTTTTCTTTGATCTAATTGAGAATTGTGAACTAAAGTTGGCTGCATAGATGGATACAATGTGACCATCACTCCAATTTCTCGTATTTCAACTACTTTTGCTTTATAAATAGCTCCAAATTCCAGTTGAGGCTCTGATTTTTCAGCCATAAGCTTATCAACAGTTTCTTTAGCTTCATCTAATGCATCTTGATTAGGTGCAAATATTGTAAACCCATCATTTTCACTATTTGAAGAAATCTTTAAAAAAATCAATATTTAATACTACCATAAGACAGATAACTTATAATATTAATTAATTGTTATTATTACTTGTGCACCAGTTTCTAGCATAATACGCTTTAAATTAATTCCTCCAGGACCGAGTAGTTTACCCTTTTTATGTATTGGTACATTTAATATTTCTGTCACTGGCCAATTATCTTTTTTTTGTTTCCTTAAGTCAAACGTTTTAATATTAGCTATCAAGACAATTTGCCACAAAAAAATATAAGCTACCTTGTACTTTGAATAGTTGCATTCATAATATTTATAATTTTATGTTTAGCACTTGTGGCAGCTTCTACTGCTTCCATTACAATTTTCAATGGTAAGCCAGGAATTTTTATATCTGCTTGTAACGCTGTAATGCCTTTTTTTGTACCAGCTAACTTGAAATCCATATCACCTAGATAATCTTCAATTCCCTAAATTATTTAAAATTTAAATATAAATAATACAATTAAAATAATGTATTGAAAATACACTTAAAAAATCACTCAAAACTGAGCATTGAAATAAATAATAAAAATATAGGTATACACTATATACATTAATATTCTTACTAGTATATCAGTTAAAATTCTATAGTCTTTAATATGTTTAGAGTCATTATCATCATAATTGGTGATCAAGCCAATAGCCACTCCAGCAGCAGGTTGGGAAATAGGTACACCAGCATCCATTAAAGCTAAACTACCACCGCATATAGATGCCATAGACGAAGACCCTATAAACCTAACAATTTTAGTAAAAATCTTCAAATTTACAAAAAAAGCACTTTAAAATGTATACAAACCATTTGACTCAAGAACCTCAGATGTAAGTCGTATTGTGAACGGAAAGTTTTCAGGAACAATTGACCTCAACCCTCGTTCTGCTAAAGCACCATGTCCAATTTCACGGCGCATAGATGGACCCATTCGACCAATATCATTTGTTGCATATGGAGGGAACTCATAATGTAGAAAAAAGTTCTTCTCATTGATGCCACTAAAAATAAATTCAAAGTTAAATTTGTTGTAACTTGTAATCAAAGATAATTTATCTAAACCTTGTTAATATTGTCATTGGATCAAGTTTAAGGGCAGAGTCAATAGAGTCTAAAGCAACAGTACAAAAAACTTGGGTCTGTCCCCTTTGAAACAATGCAGAACCATGTAATGGCTTATATAAATCAACTTCACATGATATGTTTCGAAGATCGTCAAGTTTACGACCATCACATCTACAAATGAAAATATCATTAATATCTAGGTATGACAACTAAATCATTTTTTTTTTTGAGCTTATTACCTAGTATCATTTTCAAAAATTAAATTTCGAAAAATTCGTTTACAAACTTTATCAAAAATAATTGAACAAAGTTCTAAATTTAAGTTATCAAAATTTGATTTAAGATTTTCAATGACTTCTGTTTTTACATCCTTGACAGCTATATCTCTAGATATTTTATGATGATTAACATTAGTAAATATTTCTCTAAGTTTAATTTCACAAAAGCTATCTATAACAGTTTCTAAATTTCCATTGGTGTCATCTATATTCTTTGTCTCAAATTCTCTTTTAGGTTTGCCAAATTCTTTTTGCAAATTATCAATACAATTTACTATATGCTGACATTCTTTGACACCAAATTTAATTGCTTTCAACACATCTTGTTGGAGAACATTGTTTGCTGATCCTTCCAACATAATGACTAAGTTTTTAGCTGCTGATACAACAACAAGATTTAATTCACTGTTGGACAACTCACGGCGAGTTGGATTTGTAACTAGATTGTTATCACAAAGACCTACACGAACAGCGCCAACAGGACCATTCCAAGGAATATCGGATAGAGCTAGAGCTGTTGAAGCAGCATTTATACTGAGTATATCAGGGTGGTTAATACCATCAACAGCTAATAAATTACACATAATCTAAAAAATAAAATAAACATCACAAACAGCAATTTTATTGACATGATAACAAAAAAATAATTTACTTGTGTGTCGAAACAGTAAGTAGAAGGAAACAAAGGCCGTAGTGAACGATCAATTAATCTACTAGTAAGTATTTCATGTTCAGATACAGAAAGTTCTCGCCGTAGATAATTTGTAGGTATACGACCAGCT
>NC_042496.1:22617087-22620224 GCF_005508785.2 Acyrthosiphon pisum
GGAGCTGCAACACTTACAGCTTTGGGTTGAATTTTTTGGAATGTATACTGTGTGCGCTGATCTAAAAATATATAATATTAATTGGTATAGAATACTCTATTTAAATTGAAAGGATGCCACACCGCCATGTTTTAAGTCGTCTTATAAACGTGAAACATACCAAATTTTAAGTTTTAAATTGTATAAGGGATTAATTCACTCTAATTTTAAAAACAAAAGGGTAAAACAGGTTTTTGTAAACGTACAATTTGCTATTGTGATAAGACATGTATGTCTTCATAAGAACATTAAAAGAATAAAAATCCGGTTCCATTATATATATTTATAATTTTTAGTTACTTTCTGAACATTTGTCATTTTTCTCATTCAAATCCATTAAGTGATTACACTTATTGCATAGAATTCCCTAAAACATTCAACATAAGTCTTATACTATAAAATCAAATTATAAAATACATAAATTAAATAATATAAATAAAAATACAATGGCTAAACTGTCAATTAAATGATACATAACATCACAATTATTGTAACAGTAGTTGCACACAGACTGGTCATATTATTTGATGAGGAATGGTGGCTATTGATCAATCTCAAATAACAAAGTAATAGTATTTTGGGGTCTAATTATAAATAAAGTAAAAACTAAAAGTGAATACAATAGTGTTACAAATTGTTAATTTTTTTAAAAATAAATTACAAAATCAGTCCATAACGACTAATAAGTAGTAGGTATACCATTAATTATTATATAAATTGTATATTAGTGTAATAGGTATAAACATTGATGATGTAGGTACATTGTTGAAGACTTAATGTTATAAATGATCAAAATGTATAAGTATTATAATATAATATTCCTAGCAAAACCTCCATCAGTAATGTATGATCAACGCGATCAAATGCTTTTGTAAAATCCATGTATATAACACCAACCTGAGAATGATTATTAAATGCATCAAATATATAATTGAAAAAGACAAGTTACAAGTGTTAGTTGATCGGCCAGGGCAGAAACCATGCTGTTCATCAAATTAGGATTGAAGTGACGGCAGGTCAATTGATGTAATTGATTTCAAGACTAGTGAATCAAATAATTTAGGTATATGACTTAATAAGGATATTGGCAACATTAGACTTATTCCATGAATTATAAATAGGTTTAACAGTCCTAAGCTATAAAATATTAGGATAGACACCTTCATCTAAGGATTTACCAAATAAAAGTGACAGTGGGTAGGATATTACTCAGTTATATAGCTCAATTTAGATAAACCAGATTCAATATGAGATATATAAAAAAAGCAATTACTAAGTAAATCATAAAATAAATGTAGAATACTTGAATTATTATTAACACTGTAGTCAGTGTAGACAGACCTAAACTGCTTAGCGAATAAATGAAACTTCTAGATCATTAGAACAAATTAGTTAAAAAAGTAGTTAAGTAAAAATATAAGGTACTTACTAAAACTTTAGACGATTCCATATTTGGGATATTTCTATTAAAGATTGACGATTCCATTGATATCTGTGCGACTATGCCGTGTACACATAGATAACAAAAATTGTAAATATAGTACAATATTATCCCAAATAATAAAACTATAATTTATTTTTTTCAGATACTATTCTTGATCCAGATTTGAAAAATGACACTATGAACCGTCTTATTGAAGACCTCACATATTATTTTCCTCTCATTCCACTTGAAGGTTTAAAGCACTTTTTTGCAAGATTATTAGTGGGTCTATTAACTCATTAGCCCATTATTAACCCATTTATTTTGTAATTATAAAACAGGTACTTAATTAATATACTTATTGCATAAGATACAAGTGAAGTTTTCATTTTTCTATTCTTTAGTCATAAATTTGTAGCATACGCCACCTACACACACATTATGAACTCTTCGCTCAAATTTATTACACTTAATCCAAGTACAACTTACTTTTATATTTTGTGCACACATAAGACATCTTTCACTGATATTATCATAGTATATTAAACATCGATGCTGTAATGTATTTCTTAAATCACTCACATTAACTTCCTTTGAAAAGCTCTGAGTAAACATTGGATTGTATGTACTACAATAATACAACACAAACACTCCACAACTGTTACTATCATTCTGTAAAGGATACTCAATATTTTTAAGAACCATTTTATGTAGCAAATATTTTGCTTTTTCATTACCACACATTGAAAACAACATATTTTTTAATCGAGGTAAGTTCAAGTCACCTGATTCTGGACGCAGAGGATCCAAGTAAAATACACAACCCAAAATGAAGTCCAATGATTACCTTCAAGATTGGTCAGCAGAAATAACACAGTATTTAGTCCAATCAAATTTGGCTATTTTAACTTTGGTACTTGACCAAATTGTATTGCTATTGTATTTCCACAGGAATATAACCAATTTCATTATTCACATGAGTCAATAGTAGTGCGTCAATCACAGGTCCATTTAACCAGGAGTTGTTTTGAAATTTACGAAAATCTTCACCATACAGAGTCACACACTTATAGCCTTCACCCAAATACACACCATTCACCTAGTGGCGTGTCGAAGGTATTATTTCGGAGCAATTGCTCCTTCAAGATTTTGTTGGTGAGTGGGTGGGTGGTCCCCCTGCCACAAAATACCTTGCTACCTAGGTGACTAGATATATATATGTTACGGGGAAAGACGAAAATTGGTAAATGTCGTCATTCCCCGGTCAATGACGTCATTAGCCAAAATGATTCAATTATGTGGGTAAATGTTGTGAAAACACATATTTTAAACTCAAATGTACATCTTTCACCGGTCATTGACGTCATTTACCAAAACTTGTGGTAAATGATGATAAATCTCAAATAATACACTGATTGTTTTAATATAGATACTGTTTTGATGTCTCCGTTGTCACATTACAATATTTTGTTTTTAACACAGCCATCATCCTATTTCTACCACCATGCCCTACTGGCTACTGGCTACTGCTAAATGTGCCGAATGAATTAAGTACTTCAAACAACTCGCTTATTGGCGTGACATAATATTAAACGTCAGTCATTTTCAACTATAGGTTTAATTAATTTTACTTTTCCACCAATTGTCACAGCATCATATTTATGCATAAGTCTAT
>NC_042496.1:22620274-22625465 GCF_005508785.2 Acyrthosiphon pisum
CGGCTCAGTAACATTTAATAACTAATAAGTGATATGGGGACGCTCATTTTTTTAAAGTAACAGAGTCCCCCTACTTTAATTTTGCCAAGTCGAGCACTGCGCATATATAAGTACTCGCGTAGAATATACGCGTAAATACTAAACTAATATAGACCATTTCATATTATTACTTGGCTTATCGGCGTTATAGCTAGTCAGATTTTCGCTTGTTTATCTACTTCCGTAGTGATATTTTTAACTAACTATTTTGTCGCGTACGTAAAACCTATACACTTATTATTGATCACAAATGACACAAATGTGATGATACCGTATCGGCTCCGGCCTCCGGGTAGTATTGATCAATTTAAACAAGAAAAAAATATCAGAGCAGTGCGTAAAAAAGTTTCACACAAGTTCAAACCACAGTTTTTTAACCGACATTGTTTTCAAGTCTCATCAAAACTTAAATAAATAAATAAATAAAAGTCAACATTATTTTTTAAGTCAAAACTATTTATTAAAAGTCAACACTAGGTATTTTTTAAAATTCGATACAATTCTTCCCATAAATGCATATTGAACATCATTCTCCAATTAAACTGGGGATTAACGTCAATAACCGGGGAATGTCTACATTTACAACAGTTACCAATTTTTAGGTAAATGACGTAATTTACCGGGGAATGACGACATTTACCACGTTTTCATCATTCACCGTAACATATATGTACATTTTCAATTTTAACTATTTTGCTGAATTGGAAATGCCAGGGTGGGTAACCTTGTATACATTTTTGCTCAACAAAAATGAGTTCAACACGCCACTGCATTCACCAACTATATACTGTTCACTTAAACATGGAGAATAATATTAAACGAATATTAGTATGACTAAAATTACTTAGAACTCTTTTTGATCGTTTTTGCCATTGTTCTTCATTAAAGACTAAGTTTCACATTTGTACTTTTTCAATTCACAAGAATTGGAGTTTCATCATCTCACACTGTCCGATGAAGGACATTCTATACAAGTTCATTCAAATGTTTATTCAGGATTTGTAATGCGTGTAAGTAACATTCAAATAATTACTTGCATGTTCTACCGGTTGCGTTTATACATTTTTGTAATAGGGCCGGCTCTTTGGCTGCCCACTTTCCTAAGCGGTGTTTAGGTTAACATAGGTACCGTTGAATTTTAAATTTCTAACTATATACCTAGGACTTGAGTTTACTTATAGGCGTTTGTGTTTGTGTGCTAGCAACCACGCTAATGGTCTATTGTTAACTAGTAAAATACCCCCTGTTTGGGACTTGTATAGGCAACCCATCATACACATTATTATCGATGTCTGGATACGTCAATAATAATTTATTATTACTGATTAGTGGTTAGACATTTGGTTATATTATAATACATCTAATTGTGTGTGTAGAGTTATATTTTTGTCCAAAGGGCTCGGCCAGTTAAGTCATTATGAATAATAATTAGGTAACTATGTTAAATAAATTATATTAGGTACAAACTTAATATACACATAACTTGCTTTAAAAATAAAATAAAAATAAATATACCTGTAAGCATGATAAAGAAAACTTTAAAAGTTTTCTTTATCATGCCTGTAAGGTTATTTAGAAAATATTTTTACTAAAGTGTTTATTAAAGCTAACATTACAAAATTTGATCTGCTATACACAAATTTGCTATGTTGCTCATAAGTCACAGAGAAAAGAAATAGTGTACTGACATATTTTTAACAAACTTTTAATTTGCAAGTAATATATTGCGGAACCAGTCTTTAATTTTAATAGCACGGAGCATCTGAACATATTTAAATTTCAAAGAACACATAACAAGTTTGGAAATTCAGTGTTTTGACAATTAGATGTGATTCATTTTGGGACATTGCTGGTAACATAGACATATTAATATATCTATGGCTGGTAACTTTAACAAAAAATACTATATAAAATTCTATTGAAGTGTGCAATTATGTGAAAATTGTTAACATAATATTTAATTTAGGTACAAAAGTTGTAGGTATAACCTAACCATTATTGACTTAATACTAAATTTTTTATTTACGATATAATCATAGCTTTCGTAAGGGAGGGGCAAAATGGGAATAGTGCTCAAAGACATCCATCAATTTAGGCAGAGTCATAAAAACAAATGATAAAAAGAAAAATTTTGTGTTATATTTCAGATAGTAATTTTCAATTTTATACTGTAATACCGAAGAAGAGTATCTATCAAATTGTTTATATTATTATACTATTAAATATCAAGTATAAAATTATGTAAATAATAAACTACATATACTAAGTATGTATATACTTACATGCCTATAATAATGTATAAATATGAATATTACCAAAGAATAGAATATTATTGATGCATTATTAATGATGATATAATATGATTACAAATTATAACTTTGTAGGTACTATACCTATAGATTGTAATACCATAAAAACCTACCATAGATTTTTTACCATAATTTTTAAGATATAACATGTTATGTTTTCGACAAAAGTTTGGTTAAAATTGTAAATAAAAAAATTCCGGCGCTAATGGGTTAATAGACCCACTAATAATCTTGCAGAAAAATGCTTTAAACCTTCAAGTGGAATGAGAGGAAAATAATATGTCAGGTCTTCAATAAGACGGTTCATAGTGTCATTTTTCAAATCTGGATCAAGAATAGTATCTGAAAAAAATAAATTATAGTTTTATTATTTGGGATAATATTGTACTATATTTACAATTTTTGTTTCCAAAACTTAGATAAATCAATGTTTTAAAAATAATAATGACTAAAAAATTAAGGGAATACTGTAATTTTTATTGTGTAATTTAAGTGTATTTAGATACAATGCCCTGGGAACATAGTGTTATTTATCTGAAGAAGTGCATCACTTATTTGATATTTATTGCAGGACTCGTTGTATCAGAAATTAAAATATTAAAATATTTAAAAATCCTATACACACACATCAGACTACTCTGGGGACTTTGCTTATGATAAAACTATCCTAGCCCTCCTCACTCTTGAGGCATCAAACAGGATTCAAACCCACCTCAACATGCTTTGGCCCGATATAAAGAGTGGGGATTCAAAGTAAACGAATCTAAAACCATCCACTGCAAATTCAGACATATAAACTGGCCCTCTATCACACTCAACAACCAATTTCTGCCAACTGCCCAAAATTGCCTGGGTCTATACTTAGATCGCTGTCTTACATAAGATGCCCACATATGCAACAACTACTAGTCCTCAACAATCATCAGGCATCTTCACCTCTATTACAGTTTTCTAAAATTAAGTTAGTTTAGATAATTTGATACAGCAAATTAACACTGCTTGTAAAAGCTATCATCAGAAAAACAAATGGAGCGAATGCTGAACATTTTTGATAATGTTACACAAAAATTCAATAATATGGTAATTAGTACTTATATTATTTTCCTATGATATTTTTTACCAAAATATTTAAGACATTTTTAGTGAGGTGATTGAATTAAATTAATATATTCATATAATGATTTTATACACAGTACACATTAGATTCCTTATAGAGTAAAGTAGAAGAATATTACAAATATGCCTTTGTAGAGCAATCAAATAAAACCAATAATCAACCTTAAATGACATCAAGACGCGTTTACATATATTCAAACCTATATTAACGGTTACTGGAGATGGCAGGCATAGGGAGCGGTACGTGTTATACTTGAACTTCCCTTTAGGTCACTAAGTCAAAATTTCGAGTGGTTAACTCGAAATGTCTCCATAATATTATTATATACATTTTTTAAAATATAAAAAAAAATGTATTTATTTATTAGATATATGTGTATTGTAATTGGTCTAGTTGTTCAACTATATTTCACCATTATAATGATGTGACGCATAATATTATGATTGCATGTAATAATACATTTAAAATAATAAATAGTAGGAAAATATTACATAGACCTATATGTTATCTTGAGTATAATTTAATCAACGTTGACGCCTAACACTAACACAGATGCAGTGTTATGTTCCGCTTCCCGCAATACACTGTTTACCATACAACCACCAATTTGAAACAGCTATAACTTCTTGAATAATAGTTTTAAAAAAAAATCGACATTTATACCATCAATTAAACCAGTGTTTAAAAACAAAACTGAAAATTGTGAGGGGGACATGGAAAGTGCATTTGTTCCTATACTATGTTGTGTAGTAGCTACCGTAAAAACAAATATAAACAGTATGTATATAAACCGTCCATCTTCAACAATGTACATACATACTCATTTAATACATGACAATACTATCAGCATAAGCGTGCGCACGGGGGAGGCAGGATAAGCAGCTGCCTCCCCTGCGAGAATTTTCTCTACCCCAAGATCTTATACATTGATACCTACCAATTTTTGATAATACATATTTAAATATTAATAATAATATTATGTTCAATATTGGTATATTGGTATGCTATTTGAAAACAGTAAATATATTTAATAATATTAAAATCGACAATAATATTATATTATATTCATAAGACAGCTTCAAGTTTCAACTATGGTCACTGGTTTCTTCTTTGATAACACCACCGACTTATCATATCATCAACCTAATTCGCAAATCACTTAATACCAAAATGACAACATTTCAGGAGAACAAAAAAACGTTCCAAATATTTCGTAGGCCTGATTCCCCATTCGCAAAAGTTCTATCTCCATCATATTTTACATATTTCGCTAAACGACGTATGGAACTTAAATAAAACCTATTATTACCTATTTTAAAAGTTGTTCAAATTATGTTTATTTATTAATTTTAGATTGTGATCGGAGCGATGAATGTATTGATTTTACAATGATGTGTTTTTTTGGTCTTTCATCATATTTTGGGAGAGTAAAGTGCTTGGATTTTTCTCAAGAGTATCTTTTCTGATATAAAAGTGAATCCAGTTGGTACTATGAGGGGTCAAAAGTTTTCTAGTAGTTTTCAAAGGTGCCGTGAAAAACAAACGAAAAATTAAGGAAAATAGGAATTTATATGCAAAATCGATTTTGATTTTTGGTATAACTCTAAAAAAAATTACTGTAAATATATTGTAACAATAAATATAAATATGTTACATGACACCTATATATATATATTATTATACGAACTCTACCGTATGTACGACTAACTGCTGACCTATACATATT
>NC_042496.1:22625630-22629518 GCF_005508785.2 Acyrthosiphon pisum
CAAGCCGGGATATTCAGTTGGCTTTGGAACAGCGCCGGACGCTGTCAGAATCGAAGCAACAGCCACGGCTAAATATTTGGGCGTGATTCTGGATCCCCGTGTAACAATTATAAATATAAATATGTTACATGACACCTATATATATATATTATAATACGAACTCTACCGTATGTACGACTAACTGCTGACCTATACATATTAGAAAACACACATAATTGTAAGGCCAACACACACAATGTATTAGTAAGTCAGTTCACTGTGCACCTTCAACTTCATCACACAATACAATTACTGGACTCCGTAGGACTACGATACAGTCATATAGTATAATAGAACCCTAGTTGATATATTTGTGAGTATTAGTATTTGTAATTGATTAATAAATAATAAACCATAATTATAACTGAAATAGAATCCTAGTAATTTAAATATAGTTAAGATCCTGATATCTATATATCTGCCCCTGGCTACGGTATTTATGTCCATAGGATCCATACGATTCTCCCTGGATATCTTATATTTAACTGGTCGTTCCCCCGACCACGTTACATATTGGTGGAGGCGCCGTAACCTGTAATAATTGCAGTTATATTTAAGTCCTAGGATTTTGTTTTGGTTTTAATTGATTTATAATTTAAAGTAGTTTAAAAATATTTATTTATTTATTTATTTATTTATTTTTTCTCTTTTCTTCTCTTTGGTAAAAATTTAATTATAAGCAAGATAAAGTTTTGAATAAAAAATTGAAGTGATTAATTCGGACTGTAGGTTTTAGGAAAAAATTTAAATATTAAGAGAGATCAATGAATTTGAAAGGAATATTTTAATTATAAGTGAAATAAAGTTTTGAATAACGAATTTTTTAATGATAACATTAAGCATAGATTTTAAGTATTACGGTAACAGTTAGTATATATGTTAGACTCAGAATATAACAAATTGCTTAAAATTTAAATATACATAAAATAAAAAAAGTTAAGCATAGTTAATCTATTTGGACCGAAGCTCTTAAGTAGTTGAAATTACAAATATTTACGATTGGTTTAGATTTTTATTTTTTTTTTAGTTATTAAGTTTAGTTAATTGAAGCGTAGGAAAATAATAAAATTAAAGTGTAGTCGTGTTATGAATAATTGAGTTATTTTTTTTTATTATTTAAGATTTATGATAAACAGGATATATATTAATTATTAAGAATAAGAGTAAAAGAATTGAAAGAGTTACGGGATTAGAAAATGTATGTATTAGGTACCTATAATTTTAATTTTAATTAATTTTTTTTTACGAGATTATAAGTGTTATATATAAAAGTAAAGTCGTAAAGGAAATAAAGGAATAACCTTATTAGATAATTTACATATAAGAATAAAATTGTTTAAATTTTTTTACTAGATTTGCGAGATATTAAGTTTTAAGAATAGGAATATAACTAAATAAAAAAGTAACGTGGTTGACAGGTATACTAAAAATGTATATTAAGAATCATATATAGGGTAAGTTGGATAACATAATATAATAAAAGCGTCGGTATTTAAAGAGTAGGATAGAGGAATTATTTTATTGTAAGTTAACATAAGCAATGTTTCGATAAATAAAAGTATTTAATGGATAACAAATTTTACATAAAACGTAACGTAAATAACCAAATAACAAAAGTGGATAGAACAAATATAATATATCCGAATGAAGATTTTAATTCCGAAATAAACGAAGTTAATCTAATAAATCTATTACGGCAAATCGAAGAAGTCGATTTAGGTAACTATTTTTCAAATTCCAGGTTTGGAAAGATACCTCTGTCAGAAAAACTTGTTCAAAAATTTACACTGTGCACTCTATACGTAGTTGAAACTTTAGAAAAAGAAAATTTTAATCAATTACTAGCACAAAATAAATTTGAGTTAATAATTTCCCAGCGAACAGTAGCGTGCATACATATATTAAATAAACCGGAAATAATGGGTTTCTTAAATTTTTGTAATATACATAGTGACATTTCAGTGTTAATTAGTGAATTCAGCAATCTTGCAAAATTAGCATTAAAAAGTTTTAGGAACGACGAAGACGTTGAGGATAGCTTAAATGAAACAGATTTAACAAAGGATAATTTAAATGTTTCGGGTGAACAGATCAACACTAGTAATAATATTGTAGAAATTTCAGAAAAAACGTTAAAAAATAAACACAGTATAAAAATGGCGTTTAACCATAAACCCGATGTTTTCTCAGGAAAAGAAAACGAAGATATAGATAAATTCATAAAAAAATTTGAACTAATAGCTGTCGTGAACGAATGGAAAGACAAAGACAAAGTTATTATTCTACAACTATATCTTAAAGACTCAGCAGAAGATTTTTTTGAACAACTAAAATCAAAAAACGAAAATATAACATGGAACGAAGTCAAAAGTGAATTAATAACAGAATTTACATTAGTTGGAAATAAACACTTATACTAATGGCAAAATTGGAAAATCTGAAACTAGAAAAAGGAGAAACATATAAAAAATTTATAATTAAAATAGTAGGAATATGTTATAAAATAAACAAGAATATGACCGAAGAAGATATATGTGAACACATTTTAAAAGGAGTACCCAAAGAAACTTTTCAGTTAATAAGGTTAGCAGATAATACATCGATCGCAAACATTAAAAAAACTCTAGAGAAACTAGAAGTAACAAATCTATTGAGATCGAAGGACAGGGTAAATGGAGAAGTAGAGAAATTGACTAGCGAAATGGAGGTTATAAAAAGTCATATAAGTCAAATTAAAATTGGACAAACTCAAAATAACATCCCCAATAATAACAACAATTATCAGAACGCAGGGCAAACTAGCTATAACAATGGATTCAGTTTTTATAATAGAAATCAACAATACCAAACACCTATATTTAATAATCCAAATCAATATTATCAAAATAATCCAAGACCAAACTTTTATCCGAATCACAACTATCCTACACATAATAATCAGATGACAAACACCCAATTTCCTAGACCAAAATTTTATCAAAATTATAATTATAATAATACAAATAATAACCAATTAGCCAACACACAAATACAAAGTAATCAGGGAACAATACCCCATACTAATTATACTTATGGAAATCAACAAGGGCCACCGATATGTTTTCAGTGTGGAATTCCGGGACACATAAAAAGAAACTGTAATACCTATGTACAAAAAAAACTAATAGTTCCGCAGATAACTGGGTCTGCACAAGAACACCAATACATTACCTGCAACATACCTTTGAATATCGTCAAAAATACAAATACAAATGATACTATTTTTACTTATTATGATGATAATAAAGAAAAAATTAAAATAGAAATACAAGGAAAAATAAATGACCAAACTACTACATTGTTATTAGATACAGGAGCGAGCGTAACAGTTATAAACAAAAATTCTATTAAATGTAATAAATTAACTTCAAAAAGCGAACTCTACCTTGAAACGGCGAACAATTCTAAACTAAATATTCTAGGAACAACTGTAGCTCAGATAAAAATAGGAACGATAGTAATAAATCATAAAATAATAAAAGTTGACAATTTATGTACACCAGTAATAATAGGATTAGACATAATGAAAAAAATTAACACAATTTTAGATTTAAAAAATAATTTAGTAACGTTTAATTATAAAGGAACAGAAGTAAAATTAAAAATTGAGCAGGAAGACAAACCAATAAATATCTTACAAGACACAAACAATATTACACAAAATAAGCAAAGATTGCATTTTCAACAGTTCCTATTACAAAATTCAGAAACGTATAGAACTAAATGTAGATACCATGACATCGTAGGTAATATATTCACGGAACAAATAAACGATGCCATTGCACATTGTGTCAGTAAAGACTTCAAAAT
>NC_042496.1:22629618-22630033 GCF_005508785.2 Acyrthosiphon pisum
TAATCTGTGCAATCTATAAATCTTGGGATAGCGAGGGATGGGACAGTAACTACATATTTGTAGTATTTTGCTGGGTAGATTGTTGGGTCCATAGTATAAGGAATATGAAGTATGCTCAATGATAAGACTGCGCATATTTTTTTAAGGGGCAATGTATAATTATTAATTTATATAGGCAACCAACAATAAACACAAGGCGACGTCACGAGTATACATTTAATCTTATGCAATGCAGTATGCACAAAAACACAAGACGATGCACATGCGCGAACTAGGACGAAAACACGGCTCGCGTTGATCATACTTCTTATTTCTTATACTATGGTTGGGTCACGGACACGAATTAAGATATACAGGATACGAAACGGAAAGGTCTTATCAATGTTTTTCTGAAACCCGCACCTTCTCACATTGC
>NC_042496.1:22631478-22634746 GCF_005508785.2 Acyrthosiphon pisum
ATGCCGCTAGGTTCGCTGCCTACCCTATAGAGGATAAGAAAATGTTAATATTTATATGTGATTTAAATGTAGGTATTAAGGTTTTCAACTTTTTTTGTAGAAATGCGTTATAATATGGTATACCTATAGTATATGAGTTATGATATATTTAATAATACATATAAATATATAATATAATAATGTAAAATAGCTATTTTTGTATTCATAAATTATATAATATAATTAAGATGTGTCCAAATTTTGTGGCTTGAAGTAACTACCTACTCGTTATTACACTATGGATATAGGTATACAATTAGAAAATTATATATTTTATACATATTTATACTAATCTAGAATTTTTTTTTATTATTAATAAAAATATTTATTATTATTAATTTATTTTTAATTGTCGTACACCATCACTATGGAAACCCCACATTGTGCCTGGTAATTTAACATTTTTAGCATCCTGATAAATATTGTACTCTATAATTTCAGGTACATTTAAATGAGCATCTTCATCACAAGAAATGTCTTCATTTAAAATCATTGGTTTTATAATCGTTTCATTTAAACTCTGTTGATAAAATTAATAATCAAGCTAATCATAAAAAAAATATATTTATATATTTTTAAATATGGTAAACTTACAATTGAAGAATTATAGGTCTTATTTTTCTTAATAGGTGATTTCCTTTGAACTCGTGGTTTTCTTTTTTTTAAATTGGTTGTGCTTAAGTACGATGGCAAATTCGGGAATATAGATGGAATTGCATTAGATTTTAAAATTGGTTTACTAAGAGGATAAATAATATCATTTCCTTTTTCATCTTCATACTTTTTTATTTTAATAACATCATCTGAATGAAAATGAAGCTCACAAACTACATCATTCTTTTTCAAATCCCTATCTGCTCTTGGAATTTTTTTATTCCAAACATCAATCATATTCTAAAATTTTAGTCATATACAAGCATTTAATATTTTCATAATAGAAATAAAATTTTATATTTTATACCTATTAAAAAGTGAATTGAAAATTATGATATTAAAGTAATTTATTTTGCTCTTTGTATTATGATAGGTAATATCAAGTACTCGCAGTGGCGCAACTAGAAAAAAATTTCAGGGGGGGGGGCGGGGTACAAACCCTTAACGCCCCGCCCTGGTTGCGCCACTGAGTGCTCGGATTAAAATGCACTAAAAATGTAGAAAAAATGCATTTAACATTTAAACTTGTGTAGGTAAGTTTATGAGTATGAAAAAATGGAATATTTGAAACACATTTGTAACTTGGAAAGCCTAGTGTAAGACATTCCAAAAAAAAAAAAATGCAAATGCATTGAAATCCAAGCCCTAGTAATAATATATGTAATTTTGTCCAATGTATGTACCGACTACCGATTAGATTCACTTTTCTACTTTTCTACTATAATGTGGTAAAATTAATAATGAGGTATATTTCTATTTTAAATTAGGTTAGCAAAAATTACAATTGGACATCAGTATAATATGCTATATGTTATTACTTATAATATTTTTTTAACTGATTAGTATTTGGAAATATGAAACAATAATACAATAGTTAATATTTTAATATTTCAAACTATTTTTTTTATACAATTTGTCTACAAAGGTACCTCAGGTGGATGAAATCTTGATGGATACTTTTTACCTTCATAACACTTTCGGTCATTAGGCAAACCAGTATTACACCCAGGAACAAAACATAAATTAGGCATTTTATAATGTTCTAAATTTATATTAACAAAACAATAAAAATTAAATGAAAATTTAGTATAGTGTGACGATTTTTCATTAATTAATAATTTTGATGTTGATACAAAAGAATTAATGCAAGCACCAATTCCTTGTATTTTGTATTTATTTGTGATCCTACTATATTGTTTTCTTTACCACCAATTAAACCAATCAGAAAGCAAATTGTGACTCCAGGGATAGTTCATAAATAATAGACATTTTTTATTGTGGTTAAAAAATTATAATTTATTCATATTTTAACAAATACAGTGGTAATTTATTGTGTTTTGCTTAAATTTTCTTTAAATCTTGCATACGAAGCTGTGTATTTTTGCTCCTCTATCGGGTAGGCAACGTGATCTAGCGGTGACCTAAACTGGAGTAATATTTTCAATCAACTAATAATCCAAGTGTTTACACCTTATCAATCCACCTTTGTACAGACATTATCATTATCAAAAAATAAAATGTATCATTAATATATTTATGTATTGTAGTTATTCATCTTTTGGTACGTCGATTTGAAAAAACTGTTAAAGATCATCTTTATTTTAATTAGTCTATTTATTACATATTTATTATATAGTATACTATATATATATACTAATATTTTATTTTACATACAATGGAGCATTTGATTGATCATGATTATTATATCTTACCAAGTAAGAATGTATAAAGTATTAATATTTAAGAAATAACATTATTCTCTCTTGATGATTTGTAGTTGTAATAATTTTCTTTTTTTAATAGAAAATACATTAATTTTTTCAGTTCAAGATGTAGCTGAAGCAGCGAATGTTGTTGACGGTATGCATTGTACATTGATCCATTTATTATAATATATACATTCAAACAAATCATATTAATAGTTTATTTCCTAACATTTTTCTTTCTTTATGATTTGTAGTTCTAATGATTTTCTTTTTTTAATGGAAAATGCATTAATTTTTTCAGTTCAACATGTACCTGAAGCAGGGAGTGTTGTAGCTGACGATATGCATTGTACATTGATCTATTTATTAGAATATACAATACAAAACATTAGCTACTTTAAATAAAAAAATAAAACTTTATCATTTAACAGGTTGAGAATTGATTAAAGTAAGAATTCTATGCTTAATTTTCTAAGATTACCATTTAAGTCATTATTCTCTTATAGACAATATTATTCAGTTTTGGCCAATTAGAGATCGGCCAAAAACATATAAGTTAATTCCAGGTGTACATTGTAATGAAGAGGTCATAGAGGACAATTTAGGGTTTCATTACTTCAGAAGTAAATTGACAGAAAAAAAATTGTAAGTTATTTCTGTTTTGTTCTTTAATTATATTATTATTTCATTTTATTTTATGTATACAAAATTAGCAAAAGTCAATAAATAAGAAACGACACAATTTGTAAGACATAACAGTGCATTATATAATGAAAATAGTGAGTATAATATGATAGATATTGTGTCCATAAAGTTATTGTAAGTACAATTCGGTAATTATTATTCTACTAATATTTGTTCAATTTTAT
>NC_042496.1:22635003-22636969 GCF_005508785.2 Acyrthosiphon pisum
AATAAATCAAAATATTTGAAAATGTTATGGTGTATAGGAAATGCTAATATAAATATCAGTCAAAATTGCATGATTCTACGGTCATTTTTTTTAAAGTTACACCAAAAACCAAATTCGATTTTGCGTAAAAATTCCCGTTTTTCCTTAATTTTTCTTTTGTTTTTCCCGGCGCTTTTGAAAACTACTGGGAAATTTAAATTTTGACCTCCCCAATGCACCAACGATATTCACTTTCTGATCGAACAAGATACTGAAGTTGAAAATCGTAGCATTATTTCGACAACTTATCGTGTACCTACACAGACACAAAAAAATAAAAAAAATAAAAAAAAAATAAAAAAACACACATCATTGTAAAATCAATACATTCATCGTTCCACTCAGAATCTAAAAGGGTGATTCTCATTTACAGAAAAAAAGAAGTTATAGTTATAATTAAACTATGAAAGTATATAAACTATAAAGCTTATTTTCATCTCTCTGATTATTTTTAGAAAAATAGACAACCGAATCATTAGATAGTTGGTAGCTCAAGTCATCTGTTAGTTATAAATTTAAATTATTTGGTTTGTAAGTTTACCATTTAACCATGAATTATTTGTTTTTTAGTCATTTAGGACCATCACTATTTGTTATTTGCTACTATAAATATTGATAATTTTTATATAAATTTTCAATTTCAGTTAAATTACCTCTTACATAATTTTTGACATTTATAAGGTGTTTAATATTCCATTTACTGTTTCACCCTCTCTAGATAACACCAATTTCAAAACATCTATTCCATTTGTATCTAACTTCTGTTTTTTATTAGCAGGCTCGTCATCTATAGATGTATTACTGTTTTCAGATGTTTTAACGACTTTTGATTTTTTATCCTCTTTAGATATTATATTGATTTTACATGTCTTATCTTGTTTTAATGCATTATTATCATCTTCTTTGGGTGTATCCTTATTTTTAATTAGTCTCCTAAAATTAATAAAAATTATTAACTTAAATAAGTGTTTTGAGATAAATCATAAATGTCATATTAATATTCAAAATATCCAAGTATTCAAAAATAAAATATTTGTATTTAATCATAGATTCTAAAAGAGTTCAATACAATTCGAAAATGGTTCGAAAATTGAACCAAAACAAATGCTTAGGTAATAGATTAATTGATATGCTTTAATGCTAAATATAGTCCCTAAATGTGTGTGTGGTACGACACACCTCGGGTGGTATGAAAATTAAAGTGTGTAGTGCAAAATTTAAAAGTGTGTTATTTAAATTAAACCTTTATAATATAAAATATTGACTATTGTGTATATTGGGGGACGGAGTGGCCGAGCGGTTCGAACATCGGTCTCGGGCGGAACTTCTCTTTGGGCAGTCACGGTGTCTGGAAAGGGAGGTCACCATCCCGCACCCAGGCATGGCAGATACCTACGGGTGCCTACTTGAAAATTCTGCCAAAACTAAAACACGCGTGTTTACAAAAACCACTATAAATGGCCTAAGTTACCACGGGTATACAAAATATTGTGTATAATTGTATAGCTCCTCATTTCTTTTTATATTTTAATTATTTTTATCAAACTACATTTTAACGATTGTCTATACATTTTTTTTAATGAATAAAAGATAAATGCACCTTGGCTCAATTACCTATTCTGATAAGTGATAGGTAGCTGTTGATAATGGGATATATCGAAAGTGGTAAATCATATAGGAAAAAGTCGTTGTTCTTTTGAACGTAAAAACCTGTTGATGAAAATACTCCAACAATTAAAAATCGGACTTCATATATATTTGTTATTATTCGTCATAATTTTATCAAAATTAATATTTAAAAAAGTTTTTAGTTTTTAAAAGTTGTTTGTAATAGAAAAATCGAATACGCTAAGAATACGTTAAATTAAAAAAATTGGCTTTAGTTTGGTTTGTCCTCAAAATGCAGCGTTCATATTATATAGTGATC
>NC_042496.1:22637069-22674160 GCF_005508785.2 Acyrthosiphon pisum
ACAAGTACCTACTTATATATAAATATAAAAATAAACTTACAATTTATAATTTTCTAAGTCTTCTGCAGTTAATTTTATCAACGGAACTTCCCATTTGTTATAAAGAGCTTTGTTGAACAATTTATCGATGTACATTTTGGTATACATATGCATTTTCTTTCTGAAAAAAAAAAACAAATATCAGCATGAGATAAGAAATACAATGTTAAGTTCAAGGTAGGTATATATTTTAAATAATAAATTTTATTAAAAAACAGTTTTGCCTATTTAACAGTTAATATTGTTTTTATTAACCTATAAAAATATAATATGATTCAATATTGAAAGTTAAATAACCATGAATGAAGTTTTAATATAAACATGTATTATTGCAAAATGCAAATTTAAAACAAGGTAAATAAATATTACTTTATTCACAATAATATCATCAAATATACTTAGTAATAAATCATAAGTAAGTATTACTGTTTTGTGTATAAAGTATAAACTAATATGTATGATCATATGAATTTTTTAATATTTCTCATACTATTAATTAAGCCCGCATTTCAATATATTAAAATTATTATGCTTTTTGATAGCTTAATTATCAGGAACCGGTACCGAAATTATTTGGAACCGATACCTTTATTAATTTTTTATCAAAAAACCAGAACTGAACCAGAACAGTTATTTTATTTTTGGAGAACCAGTACCGATACCGATAAATTCCAAAGGTTTCAGTTCCCGAATACAAGATTACTCATAAGTTTGTCTACCTTTATTAAAAAAAAAAATGTCTACAAGAAAGTCAAATTACATTTTTATGAGCGTTTTATAAATTTTGCAACAATATCTACTCAATTTCACGTGTAGCGATTTTCTTATTTTGTTGTAAATCAAAAACAAATAACTATAGATATAGATACGTGGAATTCACACCATATCTATTATGTTTATTTTATCAATTTCGCATACTTGATAAAATGTTCAAAACATTTATTTAATTAAAAATTTAAAAATTATTTTGTAGTTAAAAACGTATAAAATGTTCAATTTTTATAGCTATAAGGAGTAAGGATTGAAAATTTAAAACAAGGTTCCACGTAAATAGGTAATATATAAATTACTTTATTCACAATAATATCATCAACTATACTTAATAAATATCGTGCTAACTGACTGTTTTCGCTCAGAATCGTTTTTTTTATACAATGATAATATTATATCATTGAATTCAAATTTAACAACATCCATTACATCGACCAACTATATAGTAATCGGGATATCGCGATATCCACTTAACCACCTTTTTTTTTATTTGTGTCTATTTACACGATAAGTACATAGGTATAGTTGAAATAATAGTTCGATTTTCACCTTCAGTATCTTTTCTGGTGGGAAAGTGAATCTGGTTGATGCATTAATGAGGTTAAGATTCTCGGTAGTTTTCAAAAGCGCCGGGAAAACAAAATAAATAAATAATGAAAAACGGGAGTTATTAAGTTTTTAGAAAAAATAGGTTTTCGACCAAATCGATTTTGGAATAAGGTATATCTCTAAATCAAATGACCGTTACGTAAAAAAAAAAAATTAAAATTTGTTATAGACGCCGCCCGTGGAAGTCAAGTAGCGTTGCGTGCAAGCACATAATATGTACATATTTATATAAACGTAAAATCGCAAACTTTGAGAAGGCTTATAACTTCTAAAATAATAGTTTCCGTTAAAAAAAATTTACACCATCGTTTTAACCAAAAAAAAAATAAATCATTAACAAAAAAAAATGAAAATTGTAAGGGGGTTGGTAAATTGCATTTTAGCCAAATATATTTTTTTTTTACTATAAAAATAGAAATTTCTTATAGAAATATTATTTCTTTCTTTTTTTAAATGCTCGCTTCAATATGCTATAAATTCTGAATTGTGTCAAAATATGCAATTACCATTAAAATATATGCAGTAAATATACAAAACATTTTTACATAAGCTTCAATCTATTATGATTCGTAAAGATTACTGACGAAAATCCAAAAAATACGAAAAGGAAAAAATATTGGTACAGTTACATAAGAATCCGCGCTCTAGTAACTTCAGTCATATTATAACGACAAAAAAATAACACAGGGTACGACGCCAGTACCTATATAGCTTAACCTACTACAATAATTAAGATTTAGTAAGCAATCCTGAGATAATTTTACCTAAAAAAAAAATTAATTTTAACTTAAATTACTTACGTATACTTGTGTCTTGTTGGTTGCTGGCGTCAAATTGTCAAATAAATTGAACGGTGTGCAGAAATCGTTTACCTTATCACCCCAATACAATATCGCTACAATGGTAAATTAAGCTTCGTGTGAGTGAGATCACGGAAATGGATACGATAGACAGACATAGTCAGCGACGTTCATAATATTAAATATAGATTATTAAGCTATATCGTCAGCCCTATAATAAGTAATCACCAACGATAAGATAATAATATTTTATATACATAAGTAGTTATTTAAAAATGTCAATCTTATAAAAATTGTCAATAAATATAATAGAAATTAATAAATCATAATTTTAATAAATCGGTTGATTTTTTAAATTTTATAAAAAATTGTCAATAATAAATTGTAAAATATAATATGTGGTTCTAAATTTAATATCTTTTAACCGTGATACACATCTATCTAGGATTTTGGCGCTTTCGTACGATACAACATTTTCCAAGATAAAGACCGGTGATAGTCTTAGGGCCAGTTATACCGTCCACGGTTAAACTTCGATTAGGTACGCTTAATCAGCTGATAACAGATTTTCTAACCAGGCAAATTCGGCCAATTAAACTTCGGTTAACTGTAATCGGAGATGGTACAACTGGCCCTTAGGTCGATGACCCGGCCCGGCGGCCGTTAACCCCTATTGTAAATCCCCGGCGTGGACTTTTCCACTGCTCAGTCGTAAAATGATGATAACTTATTATAGATTTAGATAAACACTAGGTAATCTTTTTCCTCTATAGTTTCTATAATAACGTATTTAAATTATTTCTTAACTATAGGTACCTATATTTCGCGGAAGTATTGCGAAAGCTGTCCCCGCGATGCCGTCGGTTGAAACAGAAAAAAAAAAAAAAGGTACCTATCAGTAATCATTAATCAGTACCTAGATACTTCTGTTTTCAAAGTCATCTTTTTTCAATTTATCAAAATATTTTTAAACACCTACCTATTAAATGCATTTCTTTAATTAGTTTTTGATCTTTTTTCCTATAACAATCATTATTGCAGGCTACTGCTATTAAAGTAATTAATTATTTTTCTATTATACATTAGTAACAGTGGAGTACGCAGGATTTTCTAATGGGGGCTTGAAAATTAATTAACTTTTCTAGCAGAAAAAAATATGTTCTGATCATAAAATTCTATGGAGGTTTTTGGAAGTAAATTAGATTTTGTTGGTACTTTTGGGAGGTCAAAAATAATCGAGGAAAACAAAAAAAATAAATGAACATTTGTTTAAGCTGTAGCATACACCTTCTTACAGAAGACAATGACAGGATAGGAGGATTGGTGATTGAATACTCAAGGTGGATGAAAATTGACTGTATCTGCCGTTTATTATTATTAATATTCGCACAAATATATTGCAACAATTTAGAAATTAAAAAATGATTTAGACTACCTAGACCAACGAAGGTTGCTGGCTGTTAGAAAATATACAATTACTCGAATATTTTCTAAGTCCGGAAAAAACATAGTTGATTGAAATAATCTAAGTCCAAAAATGTGAATTAGATAAGTGGTCTGGCGCGGAGGTGCTTGTCGTGGAATTACGTCTACTATATAGTGCGAACCCTCTACTCTACTTGTCCCTGCAGTGACTCGTGCTGTCGTTTCCACCATCCGTGAGGTCGATCCCCGAATTAGCTAATAGTCTATATCCATAGTGTCTTTGTGAGTCCGTGCCCATGGGTCTGCAAATGTGTTTGTGGCTGACCAATTTTATGACCGATGCGGGGTTTTGCTAACTACGTAGTATGCCATAGCTATATTGCTAAGATTTTATTAGACCCACAGACTTCTCACAGTATACTTTTTATAAGCATTTCATGATTCTGTGCGTTGGCCCTTCTGCCTCTGTGCTCATTTTTGAGAACGTTAAATAATAGTTATTGCTTACCCCGGGTCTTGTCACAACACTAATAGCATCCCGACATTGTGTGTGTCAAGTAATATACTATATATTATAATATTATCATATATAGTATATTACAATTCATAGTTATATGTAGGAGCGGAGTAGGGTCCGTACGTAGCACCTCCCCATCAGACAAAGCATCTATGTCTATAAGAGACAGAAATCTTTGCAAGTTATAAAATGTGTTGATAAATTAGTTAATTTTCATTACACTAATAGGTATGATATGTGTTTACAATATAGTTAATTTTCATTACATTAATATGTGTTTACTATATAGATAATTTTCGTTACATTAATACGTCATGTTTATACATTGTTAACATTGCGTTTTGGCAGATATACTATTTTACAATTGTTGACATAATCTGGTTGTATACAATACATTATTAAAACAAACCATGTGCGTATGATGGCATTACAGATTACAGTGATACAATTTTACAATAATATATATGTTTTTTATTACTTATATTTGCTAGTTGTTACAATAAGACAACTTTTTACTTATTACAATAACAATCCTTTTTTTTGTGTGTTAGTTATATAATATATTACTAGTTAAAGTCAATTAATAATCTATTTCTTAATACAGTAATAAAAAAAAATAAAAAAATCTTTTTTTTTTGTTAGTAAGTTGTCATAATACAACAGGTATCTTATAATTATTTGTTACTAGGTATACACCCTCATCTTCACTTTTATATACAATAGTTATATCATAGTATGATTAATTATTACAAAAAAAATAATTAATTAGTGTCTTTATACACTATTGACCTTAAGTTATTTTGCTATACTAAACTTAAATTAATACTTTCTTGTTAACAAAAGACATTTATAGATAATCTAAAAAAAAATGTTATCTCACTTGCTTAATCCTATTCCCCCTTTTTATGTATTTATATAATATATATTTTTAAATATATTTTTATTTTGTGTTAACGTATATAAGCGTTTTGACGTTATTTGATTATTATTATATTTTTACTTATTGCTTTATGTGCTGTTTTTTATTCAATTAAACGTAAGCTAAATAGGGAGACAACTCATATTAGAATGAAGCTATTGTCACGCCATGACCTGAACCAAATTAAAGAAATACTAGAACCACGCAAGGTATAGGTACGAAAATATCGCCGAAATAATTAACAACCCGGAACACTTAACAGATGATATTAAAACAAACAAGATACGTTTGACGAAACACATGCCCAAAATAAAGAAATAAACACGACTACACCGTTGAGGGAAAACTAAATTTGATCGGGATATAATTACGTGTTATACCTACATAATTTTAGGATCATTATTAATCACTATAATGATGATAATAATAAGCGTAATTTACAAGTATAAGTTCGTTGATAGGCAATAAATAATTAAGATTATTACATTAGAACAGGTAGTAAGAACACTAAAATTAAATTTATTTTTAAGGAGAAAGGATTTAAGGGGATAAGTTAAATTATATTAGGTAGTACCTATCAAAAATTATGATTTAAGTAACCTGCAAACATTTTAATTATAGGGATAAAAACGGATTATTCTGTATCAAATTGGAGTTCGCCATATTACAAGAAGATCATGACACGAATCCGGTAGGAGATGGTAAAATACCAAAATGTTTGCATACCCATATAGAAGTAGCAAATAGCAAGCTAGACGAACCATTTTCAGAAGACGAAATTAAAGAAATTAAACAAAGTATCATAGCCTTTCTCTACGATATGACAAGGGATGAGGGAAGATTAGGTAGACAGTGTTGCATGGATTTAGTCGAGTTTATGGACTATACACCTGAACCAGAAATATTGTTAGATTATATAACGCGATACTGATAACTATGTTAATAAAATATAAGTACTAACATAATAATAAGTATAGGTTAGAATTTAATAGTTAGAATAATAGGGTAACGTAATATTATAGGTTATGGGTTATATTGGCAGTCCAAGCCCCAAGGGCAAAGGACTCCGGACGGAAACATGGTAGGAGGCGTCGTATCATATTATAAAAACAACAACGGTGTCACTATAGTAAATACATCTGCAGAATCAAACGATGAAATAGAATTTCCGGCCACAATACAAAGTGATTGCGGATTAGAATCTTTACAAATAAAATGTAGCACAAAACAGGATCCATTATGGGGAAAAACGGCATTACTAAACGAATCGGCGACTTTTTATCTAGTAAAGTCATGCGAAGCTTACAGAAAATACACGAATAACCAAACGAGCAAGCCGATAGAACTCCCACAAACATAAAGTTTCTTAAAATTCATATTATTAAACAACACGGAACAATCTGGCAACGAGACGGCTGGGAGAACACAGTTTATAGCTCTAAACGAAACCGATACCGACACGTCCAGCAATAAAACTGCTAATTTCAAACACGAAAAAAACAAGACAGAACAGACCACAATAATTGCATAAAGTATAATGGGAAATATTGGTAATAAAATTAACAGGACACAGGAGCCACAAGGAGTTAACGACGTAAACGATAAAGTAACGGAACAGAGCAACATAATATGTCATCATGTAATACGTCGAAGAAGTATTCCATGATGAGCACAAACAGAGCGACCCTGAAGGAACAACAGATGGCTTCAAACCGGCCCACGACATATCGGACGGAACAGATGACGAAATTAAAGATATGACCATACCGACACAGCAAGGGGGCAATAAAATAAAATCTGGATATAGTTACGTAATAAGTATAATTCTAGGATCGTTATTACTCGCTTTATTAATGTTAATAGTAAGCGTAATTTATAAATTTAAATTCGTCAATAGGCATAGATATAGATATATGGTAGAAGTAATAGCAGGGCCTCGGGAAATAGTAAGGGAAACAGAGCTTAATAGCGGTAGTGGTTAACTTTGAATAAAACATAATAATTAAAAGAATTAAGCTAAGCTATAGACATTAAGTATGGGAAAAAAGGGGGGGAAATTATTATTATACATTACATAGACAATAAGGTTAGGAATAGGGAAGTACGTAATAGCAATTATATAATACGGTTAGGAAAGTACGTAATAATTATTATATAGTAAGGATAGGACCATATTGTGCATGAAAGTAGTTTGAAAAATCGCAATCGGGCTAAGCATGATTGGAAAGCACATGTAGAAAGAAAAAGAAAAGAGAAAAATTGAGCATTTATATTATAAGAGTGACCAGATTAGGACCGTTACCGTGCATACGGTACTATCCTTGCAACGAATCGAGCTGGCACTTAATGATACGAGCGGCGTCACGTATGAAATTTACGTGATAGAACACAATGGAAGCCGTCGTATCACGATGGCACTAAATAGGAATAACGAACGGATGCGAGGTGTACAGGCACGATCCCCCAGCAGCATGTGATTATTATGGGCCACAATGCCGCATTCATTCCTACGGGCCCATGATAGGTTCTGCTGGGATATGCACCTAGATGGCTATGGGGAAACGGTGATAACCGAAGTAGTGAGATGCGTATTATCGGAACTCACTGCCCTACCGGGACAGGGTGAATGTATAATTGTAGAACCGACTCCACCACCACCCGCAGGCATACCCGCCCGAGTCAGCACCCGTTCACGCGCCTCCGCCATTACAACAGAGAGGGCCTCATGGACCTGTGGGCGTAGCAACAATAGTCTTGAGGAACGGTTCGCCACCGAACCTCACAGGTTATGAGTCAACAGAACATTTAATAACTTTAAAAATATAAGTTCTCAAATTCTACAGGAGGTTAGGGACAACAGGCGTCACCAGAGATATGTAGGAAGGGGGGTTAGAATAAGATGGGATTATTTTTTTGAACGTAGCAACAATCTAATAAACAGACGGAACAATGTAGGATAATAAAGATATTAAAGATAATAGGGACGAAAATGAACAAAATTCTTTCTTTCTCTCTCTCCATCTCACTCTCTCTGTCATAAACTAATAAAAAGGGAAAAAAAGGGTTAATATTATGTCAACACTACATCCAGTCAGCGGCTGTTTGACCCATTTTTATGAGTAACCGCCGACACACTAAATAAACGGACAGATTCATAACTGTACCAGATGTTTGTATAGTAAATGAAGATGGCAGTGTAGTACAATGTTACAACACTATATATTCTAATTTCACGCGTTATTATATGTAGGTCAATGGTAGATTATGGTGGCACGGGGACAACTACCATACGCAATCGAAGTCTTCGAGAATCAAACAAGTGTTTTCTACGAAAATTGTGGAGACGTAAGAATTATAGGAGCGCAATGGCAAATGGTTACCTATGTCCCATTAGAAAACTACGATAAAAGGCATGATCAATTACTTGTGTACCAATGTAAAGAAAAAATAACAGAATACGAATTATGTTCAAAATTTAATTATATACTAAAAACAATGTTTCAAGAAATTTCGGTACAAAGGGAGCAAATGTATGAGTCAATAGGTTTATATACTACAGAAACTGAGATGAGATATAACACGAAACAACAAAGGGGGCTGTTAAATATAATAGGTTCAGCAATGAAAACTCTTTTCGGGGTATACGACGACGATTGTACAAAAGAGACCACTAATCAAATTGGCGAAATAGAAAAAACTAATGAAAGAATGATGCATATACTTAGTTCACAAACTACAGTCGTAAAAACGTCAGTACAGGGTATAGACGGTGCCGCCACCAAAATAAGAAAATATTATACAGATTTAAGCGATACACAGGAATTACTGAAAAAAAAAAATTAAAGAGTTAGCTAATAATACACATACAATAGAAACATTAACATTATCGAACAAAGTTCATAATATTTTTACAGCACTTTTAAGTCAATTCGCTTTTGAAACCAGCTCATTAAGTGCCATTATCACAGCCGCACGAGCGGGGGTAATCCATTCTAGTTTACTAACACCACGCAAATCAGCAAGACACCTAACGCAAATTAAACTAAAATTGCCAATAAATTTAAATTTACCTTTAGGAACAAACCTAGGTGAAATATATGAATTAACGAAAATTATAAAAATGGCCGTATTTTACAGTGGAAACCAAATTGTATTTTTAATAAGAATTCCATTAATTACAGAATTAGAATTAACCTTATATAAAATTTAGCAATACCACTTCAGTTCATAACAAGAAAAAACGGAACTATCGATAATAAGCATAGCATTATCTTAAAACAGGAATATCAATATGTAGGCATAACTAAAAAACGTAGACAATTGCTACGTACGGACCCCTCTATACTCCGCTCCTACACATAGTCATACTACACAGCATCGGATGTACTATGGTAACACGTAGATAGATAAGATGATGTCACCGATGTACATAAAACCTTGGGGGAGCAACACTATAAACTTTAGCAACAGCTTCAGCATCTGCCAACGAACAGATGACAAAACCGAACCGGTAAGATATCTGTGAGAACTCCTCGGAGTATAGTAGATTCTACGAATTAGATATTGGCACTGTGACAAGACGGCCGCGGGTATACTTGGTCATTTTACGACACCCCGCACCGACCAAAGGCACATCTTGTAGAAGGCCCCCTGGACTGTGAGAACCAACGACGCAGTCCGCCAGGGATCTAGTAAGAGAGGGGATAGTACTATATAGGAGCCCTGGGAGCGGCCCATTATTCAGACGTGATTTAGCCACCGTACGTACACACTCTTGTACCTCTTCATTCTTGATTATCACATTTTTGTATTACGACTTAGATTATTTTCGTTGACGACGTATTACGGGACTCAGAGAATATTCGAGCAATCGCTTATTTTCTAAGACACTGGTTTTTCTTCGTTAATTCGAATAATCTAATAGTATTTTAAATTCAACTTGACTTATATTTTTACAATTTTAATAAATAATACATCAACCCACAATTTGTTGATCATTTGACGCTTCTACCATCATCCCATCCTGTCACCATCTCCTGTAAGTCGGGTGCACGCAACACAATATACAACGTTCACCGAAACACAATTACTTCACTGTACGGAAACAGAATTATTTACAATTTGCCCAGATTTTCAACCTATACAATACGAATCGAAAAATCAGCCTTGTGACGTTTCTTTATTTAAAAATCCGGATAAATTACCACAAACATGTGAAGTAGGAGTAATAATTTTAACGAAAATGTATTTCATAAATTAAAATACGCTAACACATGGATTTTCACAACGAATAATGAAACGTTGACAATATCATGCCAAAAAGTTAAAGAACCATATATAGTAAAATTAAAAAGACAAGGTTTGATTAGGTTAAATCAGGACTGCAAAGCTTACGCAGAGAATTTAATATTAAGCCCGACGAGAGATATAAAATCAAAGTATTACGTTAATTTCATACCAAAAATAGGGGTAGGTAAGCTTTCCATACAAATTCCAAGCACATTATAGAAGATATAAATTTACCAAACAATAAAATAAAACACGACTCTCATAAGTTAGATGATGTACACAAAATTGCTCATTCATTAGACGAAGTATAGGACATAATTAATACAGAAATACGCAAAGGTGGGCATTAACTAGTTAAAAAGTTAAAGTTAAGTTAATAAGTTAATTTTTTTTAAACTTTTTAACTTAATTAGTTAGTTTATTTTCTAATCAACTTATAAACTTAACTAGTTTAATTTACAGTTGAAATAACTTAGCTTTTCTCAGTTAATTTTAAAAAAATCCATCAAGTTAAAAACATTTTTAAATTTTTCGATTATACGTAAATATTACTATGTGCGTATAAAACAAAAATAATCCAATACAAAAACACAAACATTTCTGTTCTTTTTCTTGATAACATAGTTTTGTGTCTATTCATATATTTTATTAAGTTGTAAATTATATATTATGCGAGTTGCAATTATAAATGTTTTTAAAAAATTAATAATTTAAAATTACAAATTGACAATTGTTATGTTTTAATGTTATGTATCTATCTTATATTATTCAATTACAATATGATATAAAAAAATATATTTGTTAAATTATTAATTTAAGATGAGTATAGTTTAAATTAATAAATAATAGTAAAGTAAAAGTAAAAAGGTATACACTGTACATTATAATAAAAGTTCAATAAAATTGTTTTTCATAATTTATAAATTAGAAACTAACTAAAAAAACACCTTCACTCTCTATGTGATTTACATACTAATAAAAAAAATAAAATAGATTAACTTTTTTAAACTGAGTTTAGTTAATATTTTTTTCTATATTAACTTTTAACTTATCGATCTTGTGTCCTCCTAACTTAACTTAACTTGAGTTAATTATTTTCATTAACTTGCCCACCTTAGGAAATACGTAAACAGTCAGGTTACGAAATCGACACAGACAATCATTCTTATTTAATATACATAATATTAGGACTGCTAGTAATTTCAATAATATTACTATACATAAACATGACAAATAGATATAAATTAAATACTTTGGGTCAAGTTGCACAATCACTACAGGGCCCTAGCGTAGAACCAAAAAACAGAAATCGATTCCATGTACAAACTCCGGTCACGGTAAATAAATACAAAGTTAGAAGCCAACTACCTATTAGGCGAACACCCAACAGAAAAGCAATCGGAACCCTACTACCAATGATTAAAACTTGAAACGCATATTATAAATAAGTAGATATAAATAACATGAAACCATAGTTAAGCATAAACAAATAGGATCAATTTTTTTATTGCATTAAAATATAGTCGTAAGATAGCATAAGTAAAATAAGCAAAAGGGGAAAAATTTAACGTTAACAACGTATAATAATAAGCAAGAATATATATATACATATTTATCAAATTATAATTTATATTATATTATACAATGACAATTTATTATTATAACAGAAAGGAATCACACAAATTCATAATCATGGGCTTTAAATTTTCAATGATTAACCTTACGAGTATTGTCGTAATAAGCAGGGCAATATCGAACAGCCTCGACAGGTTCAAGGTCAGAAAACTGGAAGGACCCTACCCCTCCCAGTCGACAAACAAATCACACCCATGAGGGACCACGAATTTTAGATCGCAAAGAAAGAAATCCAAGACCCAAGTGAAATATATAAAAAATTACGAAAATGGCAGTATTCTATAGTGGAAACCAAATCGTATAAAATTTTGATTGTACCACATCAAATTGAAACAAGAAATAACGGGAGTATTTATAATAAACATGACGTAATTTTAAAGGCATAATATCTTAAGGAGGCATAACTAAAAATCGTAGGCAATATACAACGTTACACCAGCCACTACTCTGACAATCCCCTCACTAATATGTTTTGTCCGGTCATTAGTACTATTTTGACCCACCTGGGCTCCTATTTCTCTCATATTTTCGTAAATTATTTCATTTGTTGTATATAATAAACTGCTCAAGTCTTTATTTATCAATCTACTTGTTTATTCATTAAAAGAAAAATATTATTTGTTTGTTTTGCGTAAATTAATTTTTTTCTAATACATATTATACATTTATTCTATCCTAATACAAATATATTTAATATTTATATATTTCAATATAATTATTATTTGGAGAAGTAATGCTAACGCGGTTCCTCCTCTGTCTCTCGATACCACAAAAAATAAATATAATTATTATTTCGTCGATTAATTATTTTAAAAATTTAATTAATTTAATTTTTTCAATTATTCAATTCTGTTTATTATTATCATATTATATTTCTCAATTATTCAATTATCTTTATTCGTTATATCATGCGTATATCAATAATTATAAATAATTGATAATTATTATTTTTATTATATCAATTGTTTGAACTATTTATCTTCAAAAACTTATGTCTGCAGATATATATAATATATTATATTTATATATATACATATTTTCACCTAACATTTTTATATTATTCCCAAAAAAAATTATTTCGTTATTCTAATTACTTAAAAAAATATATAATTTTTTACGATGGACTCGTTAGCCCAAAGGAGACGTGATAAGCTTACAATTTTTTTTTATGCACTACGAAAAAATATTACAACTCACAACGCTGGCTGCTGCTGCCCTCGCTGTCGTCATCTGTTATCTGTCGTCTTGCGTTAGCAGTTGCAACGTAAGTTCTCCAACAGAGTCGTTGATAGGTGATCAGTCTTCCAACGGTGGTTCTAATGAATTACCTCCATGGTCCATGGAAATCTAAGAAGTGAAAAAAAATATTCCAATAAGAAGTTTTCAGTTTTTCGAAAAAATAATTTTTCGAAAGTTTGGAGAGTTCTTCGACTTTGGACTTCTTGTTGTTAGAATTAACAGAATCTGATTTAATTAAAATCACCTAAATTACAACAATTAATTTAACCCGGCGTTAGTGGCATTAGTGTATATTACGTCATTAGTCACATTGCAGTCTTTACGAACACGTTATATTTTTTAATAATAAAAAAACGTTTCATATTTTTAATTTTATCTAACAAATATTAGTTTCATAAAATTTTTAAAATTTATATAATACGCTTATAAAAAGTAACTTCCTTATATGCATCAAATTAATAATAGGAATATATGAATAATAAAAAGTATCAGGGCAGGCAATTAAAGTTTTCAAAAAAACCCTTGGCAGCAAAGTTGTTAAATTTATTTAGAAAATGATTTTAGTAGGTATTTTTAATAATATTTGTAATAGGAATATAGAGTGTCAATGATTGAAATTTAAAAAAGTGCAATCATTTTGAGCATAGCTAGACTAAATTCAGGTTAAAGAACATTTTCATATAATGAATAAAATCAATTTTTAATAGCTATAGTCAAAGGACACATTCTAAAGATTATTGTACAATTTATACGTACCTGAATTATACATTCCATAAGAT
Organism: Acyrthosiphon pisum; assembly: GCF_005508785.2. Taxonomy (NCBI): domain Eukaryota; kingdom Metazoa; phylum Arthropoda; class Insecta; order Hemiptera; family Aphididae; genus Acyrthosiphon; species Acyrthosiphon pisum. Next base: position 22,651,092 of record NC_042496.1, read on the forward strand.
ACTCTTGGGTAATTGCATCTCGACTTCGACAACTAACAATTTCTTCCAAAATACCAGATAAAACTACTTGTAAAATGATAATGGAAGTAAAATGTCATTAAAACAAATTAGGATATTACTTATAGGATAGATTAAAAATATTACTGAAGTTCTTCGACTTTGGACTTTCTGCTGGTGTCGGTTCCATTTCCAACTGCGCCAAAATGTAGCGTACACCCACTTACAAGTGTCGGTGACAGGATAGAATGATGGGTGATTGAAATACTTAAACGCAAACTGAGTGAAATTATATTGTATGTCTGTCGTGTATTAACCATTACACAAGATATCTGCAACAAATATAATTTAAACTGATCAAGACTATCTATTATAGATCAACGAAGGTCGCTGATGTGTTAGAAAATATACCTACGATTGCTCGAATATTTTCCAAGTCCCGAAAAAACGTCGTTGATCGAAATAATTTAAGTCAAAAAGTGTGAATTCAACAAGAGGTCTGGCGCGGAGGTGCTCGTCCGCACCTTGTGGAATCACGTCTGAGCATGGGCCGTTTCGGGTCTCCCTATATAGTGCGAACCTCTACTCTACTTGTCCCTAGCGACTCGTGTCGCCGTTTCTCGCGGTCCGTGTGGTCGCCTTCCATAATTAGGTAGTTCTCATATAGTGCATGTGCGAGTCTGTGACACATCTGGGTTGCAGATGTGCCTATTACTGGTTAGTTCTCTGATCAACTCAGTGTTTCGTTATTCGTGTAGTCCTGCCACAGTGCCAAGTCCGATTCACAAAATCTACTACGCCCGAGTATTTCCCACAGTATCTTATATTTTACTAGCTCTTGTCGGTGGCCCGTTCTGTCGCATCTGGCCTATGCCGTGACTATTACTATATCGGATATCTATTCCTCTCCCAGGGTCACGTCGTAACGCTGTCGCTGACATCATCCTGACTATCTTATGTGTGTGCGAATATATAGTATATTACATATTGCGTATTAAAACTATGTGTAGGGGCGGAATAGGGGGGTCCGTACGCAGCAGACAAATAAACAAACAAGTACCACATCAGAATTTCCTAATCACGAATATACAAACAATATTTGATTGTCTAAAAGGGTCGAAATATTTTAACATAATAGATATGCAGCAGGGCTTTATGAACATTCTACTTGGTAAAACACACCGATATAAATTAGCGTTTATTACCCCGTATATGAGTGGACAAAATTCAATTCGAATATAAAAACTCTCCAAGACAGTTTTCTAAAGCAGTAGCTACTGCTCTCTCTGGACTACTTTATTTAGGCACCATTGATTATGTAGATCAGGGATGGAAAATACATAAGTGACACACAAGAATATTTCAATGACATCCGAAAGACTTTCATATGTATATACCTTGTAAGTAACAGCGCATATCATCCAGACATAAAAAAATCTTTCAAGTGTAACGTGCTCAAGGACTTAACTGCCTTTAAATAAATAAATAATTCAATAATAATTCCCCAAAAATTTTACAATGAACTATACAATTTATTCAACTCAATTATCACTTAAATTAATTATTGCGTAAAAATTAGGATTTGTTCAACCTAAATAAATAAATTTAATAATTAATTAATCAAAAAAAAAATTATTTAAATATTTATTTTCCAAAAATAATTAAATATTATTTAGTTTATTCTCAATAATTTATTTTAATTTCCAAAATAAATGTATTATTTTATTTTATTTTAACATGATTTAATTTTTTTCATTTCACTTATAAGTTACAATAGGTATAGTATGGTCATATAATGTACCATAGGGATAGGAGACCAACAACAATTAAAAATTACGCTAAATACTTACAAGTTACAACAACGCAGCGGGTATAATTGACGATTGTCTCGCTGGCACCTCCATGACTTTAACTGTTGATTTGTTGTATGAAGTACAGGATTCTTTCTCGGAGTTGTTGGCAGGTGATCAATCTCCTTGATGAAATTTTCCTTGATCGAATTCCGAAGATAGAACAATTTTAAAAATTTTAATTTATTTTTCTATTTTCTCTAAGTATTTCTTATCCTATAAAAAAGGGTAAAAGGTAATTACCCTACCCATAGCGCTAATTGTAACGTGCTTAACGCGCTCTAGTTGAAATGATGAAGGTGTTTGAAAATAAATTACAATGATGATGGATATGAGTTTATTGTCACTCAGAAATAATAATTATACATGTTAAAATATTCCAAGTCCAATTAATTAATTGAATTTAACTGTGTAGCTAGCGAGATGTGACTATTGGTTTTAGTGATTGTTCTGATGGTGGCTGTTTGCTCGTCTAATGAACGCTTGTCCATAAACGTATCTCGTCCAAGCCCGGATTATGGGGGGGGGGGGGGGGGGAGGGCCATGGCCTCCGGGCCTCGATAATTAAAATTTATTTAGGGACCTCTGGTTTGTCCATTACTTTTTTCGTTATAGGCTATATAAAACTGCATAAATCATCTAAAAAAAATAGATGATTATTTAGCTAGGAAAAAACCTTGTAAATTATAATTTATAAATAAAGTGATACATTATTCATTATTTATTGCTATACCTATACCTACCTAATATCTATCTATCGTGAAGTGACCGGCCAACGTCATATGAAAGTATATACTAAAAATGATGAAGAAATACCCTTTAAAGATTGAATATAACTTTTTTATTTTTTTAGTTATGGGCAATTAACTTTTTTTTATCAAAACCATGCGTATCACGCATTTTTTTTATGTATCTTCAAAACTTTTCAACATTTTGACGTAATTTTATTTTTATTTAAAATCTTTTTAATTTTCCTATCAATTGAGATACGCAATTAAACCAGAAATTTGCTAATTATTTTATTAAATTCAAAACAGAAAAAAAATTGGCAAAAATTAGTATTTTTAAAAGGAAATTGTGCATTATTCCAAATAATTTATTATGAACTATGAGTTTTTGTTTTTTGTATTATGACAACTAAAATTTACCGAATAGTAAAAAATTAAACGATTGACGACCAATTAACCGACTCAATCCTAGGAAAACTAAGTTGTGACGATTAACAGGAATATATTATGAAAACCAAACTTTCAAGGTATTCTAGGTATTAGGTATTCAGTAGAATTCAGTAGAATTTAGTAAAATAATACAAAAAACAAAAAACCCATACTAAGTAATAAATTATATGGAATAATACATGATTTTCTTCAAAAAATGCTAATTTTTGCAAACTTTTTTCTACTTTTTTAATTTAATAAAAATAATTAGCGCATTTTTAGCTCAATTGTGTAGGTACGTCGGAGTGTTGATAGGACAAATAAATAGCTTTAAAATAAAAAAAAATAACATCAAAATGTTGAAAACTTTTGAAGACACATAAACAATGCTTGATATATTGTATGTGTATGGTTTTGATAAAAAAAGTTAATTGTCAATAACTTAAAAAATAAAAAAGTTAACCCAATCTTGGAAGGGTATTTTTTCATTATTTTTGTATACTTAACATATGACGTAGGCTAGTCACTTCTACACCCCAGAACACATTATATACATTAATTCTTTTTTTCGTACTGCAGGGGCGGCCTCATTTAAAACTTTGGCCCCTGGGTCTCTAAATATCTTAATCCAGGCTTGATCTCGTCAGGTCAGTTCCTATATCAGATCCCTACTATAACTTTTAGCATATCCGCACATTAGCTATTACAGTCGTAGGCGTAAATATAGGCCAATTAGTTCCAATTTTCTCCTTAAAACCTCCAGCCAAGTAGATTGTCTGAACATTTATTCTACTAAAAAAAGTGTCTTCAGATACAACAAATAAAACACATCTTTGTAAAATCAATACATTCGTCGCTCTGCACAGAATCTAATAAATTATAAACACATATTATTATATTATTTTTCATTATTATAGCTAACTGCTATTATTTAGTATACTGTTTTTCAAATTTGACTATTCTCAATATTTAAAAATATGTTGTAAATGCATATAGGAATGAGGTTATTTTGGAAATATATAATTTATTAATACAAATTATTATTGATTATTATTAATAAAAAATAGTATGACAATAAAACCAATTAAAGTATATTAATATTAAATTATTTAATATTTATAATAATCAAATATAGTATAATATAATTTTAATATAATTTATTTAAATTATATTATATTTTATATATAAATCACAAAAACACAAATTTAATAGCTATGTATTTGTATTTTAGCAATTGTAATATGAATAATTAAAGTATAAACAATAATTAACTTTAAAATAAAATAAAAATTCAGAATATAAATATAAACATAATTATTAAAAGATTGGACCTAATTAGTTAACTAAAAAATTGATAATATTATAACGTTAAACCTTCTAAAGCTTTATAAACTGAATCTTCTGTATCGGCAGATTCAATTCTGTTTTGTAAATATGCGATTGTATTTTCAAAATGTTTTGTAATCTGTTCAGTTTCTTCATTTGGAGTTAAACCAGTTATTTCCTTTTTTATCTGACCTATTAACTGGTTCAATATATCCACAGATACCTAAAAAAAATAAACTGCTATATAATTCTGATTACAATAAACTATTTAAACCATGTTGGAAAAGTGTATATATTTATGAAATTATACATACATTATTATTGCCTCTTTCGTAGAAATAAACATAATAGTTTAATAATTCAACGAATAATTGAACTTGAACAGACACTTCCATACACTGTTTTGTAATGCGCACACATTTTTTTAAACAATCCATAACTCGTTTACCATCTTGAAGCTAGAAGTATAACATTACAATAATATATAAATTCACAAATTCATACATATATCTTAAATACATTCAAGTTAATCAAGTTTGAGTATGACAGCAGATTTATTTTTATTTTATTTTTAAAAACTGTATAACTAGAATTATATTTTAAAATTTGTTATTAAAAACTTCATAGTTTACATAAGACTTAAGTTTGAGTTCATGAATACTTCAACCCATCCATAGTATTGTTCATTTTCTTACCGGTTGTCCAACATTATTTTGTGCTGACCAAAATAAATGAGAGCTGATAGCTACAGCTCTACATTGATCTGGTTTTTTAAGTAATTTAGACGCAGCTAGAGCACACTGAGTACGAACAGGTTCAGCATTTTCTTCATCAAAACAATTAATTTTTTCAAACGTACCAATCAGTAAAATAATAGCAGCTAATTGACATTTACTCTCGGATATTTCTTCTTCGTACAGTGTAAAGGCCTTGATTTAAATACATATATGTTTAATGTACTATTTAACTTTTACATGAATATTATAGTATGCAGTTAATTATATTATAACAAATAATAAGTATACCTGTGAATAAAATTCATAGGCCACAGTTTCATAATTTTTGAAATTTATTTGGGAAATAGTTAACGCTCCTTGCAAAAATAATCTTAGTGGCAATTCTGCAAGCTCAGCTTTAGTTAATTCTAAAATTGTCTGATGACAGAACTGGAATATTTTTCGGCATTTTTTCTCCCACAGTTCATCCTTAAAATTAAGAATTTTTATTACATAATCGTAGGATTATTAATTATTATGTAATCTATTGTTTTTTAACATACTTGTTCTCTTTTTCCACTATAGATCAATGCCAGCTGATATGCTTGAAATACAAGAGGTGGTAATGTATAACAGATTCGTTTATTTCCTCCCAAACTAAAATGCTCTCTCTCTGCCATTAAAATTTTAAATTGTAAATCGGGTTCATCTGCTTTCATGTGATGAACAAATCTAATTAAAATAATTTTTATATGAATTAAAAATAAATATCATATATTATGACTTTAAACAAGGAATACAAACCTTCCAAGAAGACTTTGTTCCTCAGCAAAATCTTCAGGATCTTCTTCACCAATTGGTTGATCAGGCTGGTCTTTAACCAGCGGAGACACCATTGTAAGAACTATGTCAGCCTAAAAAAAAACCAGTAAAATAATTAATAATTATTCTCTAATTAACTTTTTCGATAACAATACCAACTATCAAAAATAATTAAAATGTAGTTATTTTATCATGTAATTCTAAATAGTTATTCTATTAATTGATATTTCAGTAAGCAAAATGTGTTATACCTGTTCAACCGATGGAATCATTGTTCTACACTGAACAGCATTTTGTAATAAATAAATAGCAATAGTCTTACGACCAGTATAATCAAAATATTCGATTATTTCAGGGAAATGTTTAAGCTTCATCACTAAAAGAAGATCATTATAATTGTCAATGGGCAATTTCATTAGAGCCATCAACTCTCTAGATACTGGATTTTTATGACTAATTCTGTGGTTAAAAACATATTTTTAGTACTTTTTATTTAAAAAAAAAAATTTACTTAAAACATACTTTTCAATTTTACGCTTAGCAAATGTATCAGAAATGGTCTGGAGAGATTTATCCACATAATCTAAATTATCTGGATAGCATTTTAGAGCTAAGCCGACCATAGCAGCTTGAAGTGACACAGTATCTTCAAGTGGTAAATCACGGCTCTATAAAATAAATAAATAATAACGTTTAAGCATACATCTTAATATAATGTATAAACATTTCAGTATTTAAAAAAAATTAAATACAAAATTAAATATAAGGAAAATATATTATACCTGAATAATGTTAGCTATTTGTTCAGTTAGTACTTCAAATAATTTCACTTCAGATGCATTTGAATTGTGAAAAGTAAATACTGTTAGACGATTAATCATTAAAATGACGATAGTCTTTACATTCACAGATGGCTGCAACTCACAACATGACTTCAAAAACACATTCAGGGTATAAAGATGAAATTCATCTGGAAACACCTGAAGATTTTTTAAATTAGGATTAGTAACTGAAGTATTTTTAATTTAAATCTTAGAGGACTATTTTTTTTATTTATAAAGCATGTATATGATTATGCAAATTACATAATTATTTAACCCGTCAGTGTGTATATTTGTAACATTTTTTACTAATTAAAGTTGTAAATCAAACTGTAAATAAGAATTTTACTATGAATAATTAATAAGGATCACTTTGCTTATTTATTATTAATAAATGGTAGTTACAATACTTATTCAAAACTTATTATGATTAAAAAACTAAGATAGAATTCTCTGTAATAAAAATTTAAAAATACATACATTACAATTATTGAAAATTATAAACCATACTTGAAGTAAAATACATACATTATAGTTAATTATAGTAATAGTTTTAAAAAATAATAAAACTTGGAGATGAAAAATAAAAAAATAATGTACATGTATAATGTGTATATCAGTTATTTACTTATCGGAACTGACAAGTTTAATCTATTGCTATATCAACAATCGACTATGGATTGGGATACTTTATTTATAAAACAATTTCAAGATATGATAGTATAAGGTATATGTAGGTATCAATAACGTAAAAATAAAATTGAAACCAACGGTTCCTAAATTAGTAAATTAATGAACGCAGCGCTCATACATGCCTACTGACGGGTTAAGGAATATTGTAAAAAAAAATTATAAAAAAATGCTTATTAAGCATATATTAAGATTAATTATTTTTTTAATTTTTAAGAGAATATTTGCATCATATTTTAAGTGTTTTAAAAGAATATAAATTTGGATATAGTAACATAGCAATACTAATTAGTAATTAAGTAGTTCAATAATAATTATAAGCTAGTGCATTTTAACATTATTAAAATTTTTAAATGTTGACTGAAAATTTGAAACAAAAAATTAACAGGATCTGGTTTAATTAAAATCACCTAAATTACAACAATTAATATAACCAGACGTTAGTGCCATTAGTGTATATTACGTCACTAGTCACATTGCGGTCTTTTCGAACACGTTATATTTTTCAATTATAATAAACATTTCATATTTAATAATTTTGTCTAAACAAATATTATTATTTCATACAATTTTTAAAATGTATAAAATATAGTTATAAAAAGTAACTTCTTTATGCACCAAATTGATAATATTTAAAAATAATAGGAATGTACGAATTATATGAAGTCTCATGACAGGCAATTAAAGTTTTCAAAAAAACCCTTGCAACGAAGTTGTTAAATTTATTTAAAAAATAATTATAGTGTTTTTAATAATATTTGTAAAAGGTATATTGAGTGTCAATGATTGAAATGTAAGATTCATAATATGTTTTATTCAAAATATAAAAAAAGTGCAATCATTTTGAGTATAGCCAGACTAAATTCGGGTTAAGGAAGATTTTCATAGAATTAATAAAATCAATTTTTAATAGTTATAGTCCAAGGACACATTCTAAAGATTATCGTACAATTTATACATACCTGAATTATACATTCCATAAGATACTCTTGGGCAATTGCATCTCGACAACTAACAATTTGTTCCAAAATACCAGGTAAAACTATCTGAAAAAAGATAATGATGTAAAATGTCATTAAAATAAATTAGGAGGTTACTTATAGGATAGATTAAAAATATTACAATGTTTCATTTATATTAGATGTATTTTTATTTAACAATCTATTAAGAGGATGCCATACCTTAAATGTTTAACTTAGTAAATTGACTTCTGAAGAAATTTTATTCTATTATCATACTTAACATGTACAGATTTTAATATAATACAAATAAACAAATAATCTACTATTAAGATAAGGATTTTCATGAATTTAAATACCAAATTATGTAAATATAAATCTGGGTAAAAATAAATAGCTTTTATATGAGAGTATTTAACAAATAAACTAACCTAAATAAATTAAATAAAAATACATAATATTTTAGTCTGTTTGAGACACACTTCAGAACTAAATTTGTAATAGGTCTTGTTATAGAAAAATAATTGACTTTTGAAGTATGTAGTAATTACCTATGTCAAATGTTAAAAATATTTTATTGATTTTTTAATAATATAAAATATCTTACTTTACGGTATTTATCCAATGTAATACTATCTAAATGTGATAATCTGACCAAATTAGTTCCAACAAGAATTTTTAATTCTTCACGTTCTTTTTCGCGACGTTCCTTTTCTCTAGAATGTCCTTGGTGTTGCATTCTAACCCATAGTTTATTCATCTCAGCAAAATTCATTAATATAAAATCAATCGAATCACGAACCTAAAAATATTAAGTAGCAAATATTATTTTAATATTAAATATTTATTTCTTTAAAATGTAATAATATTAATTTGCTTCCTTACAGTGCCTTCTGGGTGTTCAGTTTCTTCATTATCTGGTACATCAGGTAATACATTTTTGGAACATTGTAATAAATAATGGCGTAAAAATAGACCACGCAAAGGATGTTGAACGCCACGACACATTTCTACTAGATCTTTTAAGAGGTCTCGTTTTAAATTTGTATTTGTTTTTATGTAAACTAAGCCGACTGTTATTAATAAATAACTAGAAAAAAAAATATCATTCATATTAATTAAAAAAGATAATATTTATTTTAAGATTTTAAAATAATTTGGAAAGTACATACAGTCTTGGAACAATATTTCCAGCATACTGTATGATTTGATATAAATCATCGACTTTACGACCTCGTTCAAACTCTTCCACTAGATATAAGTCTAAATAACATAGTTCGTTGGTTACTTTCATAACTGGAAATATATAAATGATTATTTAAAATGCATAATATTTAGAATTTAAATTAATATAATATTATTAAATAGTAAGTACATAGTTCATAGTAGCTCTTAGGTGACAATAAAGATGTGCGAAGTTCAGCAAGCATGGCAGATGCGTGTTTAAGTGCTTCCATTAATTTATTTTTATCCAAGCACATTTTCATGTGCACCCCTTGTTTTTGAACGGACGCTAACGCGAACTCTAATTGTTTCTCTTGATCTTCCATTTGTGTCATACTGAAATGATTAATTTTAGTCAGAAGATTATAGGCACATAAGTAAGTTATTGAATAAATTATAACGACATAATATGATGTCATCTCAATCAATATTACGGAATGGTTGTTACTGGATACAATTGGGTTGATTCATTGCGATGTTTTTTTTCAAAACTGGGGAATAGGTAAGTAGGTAGATAACAGTGGCGTGACAAAGGACTATATTTGAGGCACGTGCCTCAGCTAAAAGGGCGGTGGGTGTCCAAGAGACTAGGGGCATTTCACATATTTATAGTAAATAATTTATTAAGTACACACTAAGACTAAGGCACTAAATCAATCATTCTCAGTTACCATTTACATAAGTACGTAATTATTTATATAAGTATATATAATTACTAATATAAATTATTGTGCCTCATAAGTTAATGAAGTTTGCCACGCCACTGGTAGATAATAACAATATTATAAAAAAAAATCCAACACAAACATATTTTAACAAACATAATAGATCAATGTAAAGTATTTGATGGAAATAATGAATGGTTAATAATAAATGTACATTGTAGTAAAAAAAAAAATCTGTTTGACTATGTTAGATTACCTATAATATGTTTTTGTAAAACCATTAAAACAGAACCTAGTCGATCGACCGTAACACCAGTTAATAGACAAAAATATTATAATAATAAAATATAGGTACCTTATATTTCCGTAATATCTAGGTATATTATTTTATTAGTTACGAAGTAAGTAAAAACGTGTAAAAATAAAAATAAAATAACTACTACAAAGTCGGTAGAACCGCTAATTATTGATAGTTATTGATTCCGATAAAAATCCATTGGTTATATTTAAAACGAATACATTAAATTCTAATCACGCATATAACAATAACAATATGTAAAACTAAAACAAAAATAATATTATCGCGTACAACTGTTCGGTTTATATTTTTTCATTCGGAATTCGGGTGGTGTTGCGAGTTAAGAGCTGTGTTACGTCTTGTGTTATGAGTTCGTGAGTTCCCTACTTGTGTAGTTATGTGTAGTTATCGCCACTGACCACAACAACAGACTGTTATCATTTTCGTTCGGCCGTTATCAATGAAAAGCGTCCGACGAAAAACGATGGACGCACCATTATTGGACGACAATGGACATGATTAAAATATTGCTATTATAATTAATATTATAACACGTATTATTGGGCCGCGACGGTTGGCAATGCTGCCGGAATAGTGCGGATAATCAAAATAGAAAAAAAACCTTTAAAAATAAGACCTTGTAATATTAATATGTAAATTGTTAACAATTGCAATAATAATGGGCATTTGGCTGATCTAGACGAAAATACCATGCATATAATATATACATATTTTATATTATTCTGTGATAATAATGTATACCATTATATTATTTAATAAGGTAAATTTGCACGGACTAAGATATAGGTATATCTTAGTCCGTGTAAATTTGTTACTTAAGTAGGTGTGTTACATAATTATTATTATTACAGTTACCAGTTGATATTATAATCGTATGTAGTAGGCGGTGTTCGTGCCCGTTCGTACTACTTGCACTAAAATATAGTAAAATAAACACAAAACTAGTCCAACTAACAACTATTTCCTAACTATTCAAGACTTTTTAAGATTTCAATTATTTCACTTAAAATATTTATTTAAATAACTCCGCAATTACATCGATTGTCCTAATGTAGCTCATAGAGAATTAACATTTTAAGATTAATTGAAGATCCTTTGAATGTCTCTGATACATACAAATTGTGCTCTCTTAAGAATAAACTTAATAATATGTTGATTGGTAACTCACTCTATGTGTAATATTGATATATTTAATACAATAATCCCTAACTCCTGACTTAACTGCTTGTCTGCTTGACTGCTTCATTATATTTATTATAAATTAAAAAAACTTGATAAATAGTTGTCACCTTTATCGGCTTTATCCTTTTATTTATAATATTTCTTTGTTTTTTTTTCTTTTTATTAAATAACTTTATCATGTACCTATATAATTTTTTGTTGTACCAAATATTTTTCATTGATATCGATTTAATTTTTCATGATTTACATATTATAATTCTTTCTACTTGTTAACATTGGAACTGTCACTTTATAAATTGGAAATCGGAATATTTTCCGTAATTAAGTTTTTTAACTTCGTACTGTGATAAACTTTGCTGTGAACTATATACGACTTACAAACAAGCGCTAGTGCGCTACCTACACGCCCACTTCCTGTGCGCATATTAAAATTAAATATTAATACTCTTTAAAAATAATTTCCACTAATACAATATAATTTAATATAATATATAAGTATTATTATATATCCTTGCTCAGTTGCTCCTATTTATTATAATTTATATTACATCACTGGCGTTGTCAGGAATTTTCTTCGATGGTGAGGGGGGTTGTGGATAATTTCTAGGAACGTAGGGGCTATCGGCACACAAAACACGGCAATTGTAGAGGGGGGTTAAACCCTATGACCCATGTATTACATTATTGCCTACAAGTTACAACCTACATATTAACTATATAAGAATTCGTATAGATATAATGAAAAATTGAAAACAGTTTATACTTTATAGTGCTGTGGCCTGTGAGTTTAAATTTGATACCATACCAGTGGACGGTGATTATATACCTATATGCGGCATTTCGGCTCTGCCTCACCTAGTCACCTATATCTATTAATACGGCAATACCTATCGTTGTATACTAGTTGCCTCCTATCTTTATTGTAAATAAAAAGATTAGGGGGTTGCACTCTACTAGGTATACTAGTTGCCTCCGATGAACAAGACAGTAGTTAGTTCGTCATTAGTCATTATTCATTATACTGCTAGTCGTTAGTTGTCTACTTGCCTCCCAAAAATGTTTACACTAGTTACCTCCAATATAGAATTACCCATAAGCGCAAATAGCGTTTAAGATTTGGGGGGACTAATAGGCCTAATAGGGCCTTACTTTGATAATATTGAAAAAGCTTAAAACGAAATGTAGGACATGTTTGGGAGGACTATAGACATTTTTTTTTGGGGGGGGGGGGCTTAGCCCCTAAAGCCGATGGGGCGGATCCAGATATAGGAAACTGTGGCTCAGGACATTTCAATGGGCCACTTATTAAAACCAGATTAGAAATCTATAATTGTGTATTAGGTATATAAAACAAAACAATTTCATTTATACTGTAGGTATGTGTGATTATTCGGGGGTCCAAGTGTCGAACTACCCAAGACCTGAGAAGAGGCCAATTTGATCAGCAAATATTAACTGTGGGTCAGCTGACCTACTGACCCCCCCCCCCCCTAGATCCGCCCCGGGAGAAGGAGCTATGCTGCCAATGGCCTTTGGGTGAGACTTGGAATCGCTTAATTATTGAAAATTGTCCAGCCCACCTCGCCGCCAACAGTAAGATTTTTAAAGTTTTTATATACACAATTGCAGATAGATACAAATACATACAGAAGATACTATAGAAATTATAATGAAACCAGATAAACTATTTTCACTTTCTAACTTGTTGCCTATAGGCATCATTAAGATTTAAGACCCACTTTCAGTATATGGGGTTTACATCATAGAAAAAAATTGGTGGACCACGGCCCACCTGGCCCCCCTGTGTAGCCTGGACTCATCGTAGTATCGAATATTATATGTAGATAACAATACTATATTATATAATATAACTTATAAGTATAAAATGTAGAATTGCAATGGAATGTGGATATTAATTTATAGGTATATAACTAATGTATGATATAATCTATTAAGAATTTTCGATAAACCGAATAATACACTATACAGTATACACACGTATATAAAACATATACCTAATGTCTACTGCATAGGCAGTAGGCACTATAGCCTATATGGGTATTATATACAGGCAAAATAAATGTGTATAACCGTATAGGTACAAACAGTCCATACAATATTAGACAAAATACACCTACCTAAACCTAATAACTATATATAGTTAGTAATTCACAATACAATAAACGACATTTAAATGACTGTAGACACTATATGATTATAAATTAATAATTATAATATTATAGTTATACCTAACTTATATAGGTGTGATATTAATATATATATAGGTATATAATATAATATTGTATTGTGTAGATACATTCTTTGGTACATTTTAACATTTAGTCTATAGATGGATATATTATATATTATATATTATATATTATATACGATATACCTACGTAGGATGTAGCCTAACCTTTTTTTTTTCCAGTTTGTTACCGACGACGCTGCGGGAATTGCTTTCGCATAACCGCCGCGTCGAAGATGTAGCCTAACCTACATCATGTAGGTATACATCGCGTGGTATTTGTGTACTTGCATACTAGGTATACATGAGAATCAGATGCGTATTTAGGAATTGTTATAGTATTGGAGATACCTAAGGCATTGAGTCATGGACACGGAACTAACACATAATTGTTATAGTACATCGCATATTGATTATTTTTATTAGATGTAAAATGCTAAATGGTAAAAAATTATAATAAAAAATCAAATTTCCTCCCTTTGGTGAACAGTTCATCAATATTTATGTCCATTGTTATTTTTTAAACTAATTGAATACAAATAACTAAACAATTACCTAACACCCGTACACCACAAGTTCCCAAAACTGACTAAAATTAAAATAGAAGCCTGCAGTAGGTAGGTACTAATTAAGTTTAAAATAAATATATATTAACGTTTATGCGTGAATATGTAATACAACTATTTACAATCAGATTGTGTAATACAATTGGATAATATGTATTGTGATTTTGGTATTTTAGTTTAAAAATATATTGTTTTTATAATATTACAAATTTATGACTGTATATCCTTTTTGTCTCGGAGTGGCGGCGGCACAATTTATTAATTTATAATACCATCAATTTATTAATTTTTTCGTAAATTATTTACAAAAATAAAAAATCACCAAAAGATACTCTAAAATAATTGTTCAAAACTGAAAAAAAAGGCGGGCAAGTGGGTGTCACTCAGCTGTACAGTAGGTTACAAGTGGGTCACTGTAATGGATGGTGTTAAATTTGAATTCAATGATATATAATAATATCATTGTATAAGAATAACGGTCCTAAGCGAAAACGGTCAGTCAGCCTATGATATTACTAAGTATATTTGATGATATTATTGTGAATAAAGTAATTTATATATATAAGCTATTTACGTGGAAACTTGTTTTAAATTTTCAATCCTTAGCTATAAAAGTTGAACATTTTTATAAATTTGTAACACGACAAAATTCGAACTTAAATGCTTTTTAAAAAAAATTGTGCCTATGTATTTTTAATATTTTTCATTACATTTTCACACTTTTTTACCCAATAAATACAATATTGTATTGATATTTATAGAAAAAAAACTAGTTTTTATAAAAAAAATTTGAAACTGACAATGTCCATAAACAGCTCAAAAAGAGTCAAAATATTTTCAAAATTTGATCGTGTAGGTATAGAAAATAAAAATATAAGCATTCAGTAAAATTTTTATCTACAGTTATTAGTTTTTGAATGACAACAAAATAACAAAATCGCTACATGAGAAATAGAATATTCATCCAATATTGTAAAAATGTGATCTTCAAACGCTCATAAAAATTTGATTTTGCTTGTAGACATTTTTTTTTTTTTGATAGATAATTTATGAATAATCTTGTATTACATTTTCGAATCTTAGATTTAAAAAGAAGAATTTTTATGAATTCTCAACGACTGAACTGAAAATAATATGCTAAATTTCGAGATTTTTCCGTATTTTGTCAAAATTTTAACTTTAAATGCTTATAAAAAAACTGTGACAAAGGATTTTTAATATTTTTTATATGTAATTGTAACAATGTAGCAGGAGCCTTTATTAAATGTTCAAGCATTTTTACACAACAAATAGTTTTATTCACATTCATAAAAAAAAAACTTATAAAATTGGAAACTGATAATGTCCCTAACAGTTCAAAATAAATTTAAATATTTTGAAAATTTTATCATGTATAGAAAATGCAAATATAAACAACCAGTTTCATGTACAATCATTTTTTTTAAAGCTACACCAAAAACCAAAATCGATTTTGGGTAAAAATTCCCTTTTTTCTTTAATTGTTATGTTGTTTTTCCCGAATGCACCAACTAGATTTACTTTCCCATCGAACAAGATACTGTTGAAGAAAATCAAAGCAGTTTTACTGCCCCAAACCATGATCACAGACACACAAAAAAAAAAAATGAAGAATAACTACTAGTGTTTTAATTTTTAATAATAATAATAATAATAATATATATTGGCCAAAAAATTACAATTAAGTGATCAATGGTTATAATATATAAAATATAGCTAAATAGTCCATTTCACCACTGAGGATAAAATCTTATCGGTGAAAATTTGTTATCCAATATACCTAAACTCAATCTAGCTATGGATCATATTTTCTAGCCAAAAATAATAAATTTGATCTTTAAACAATTTATTAAAATTAATGACATAAAATACATTTTATACTCTTAAAAATAAGTATTATTTACTATTTACATACACAAATAAAGAAAATAGTAAAATATGTAAATGGCTATTCTGTATTTTTTTCGGTAAATGCTCCTAAGTTACCAAATAATTCAGCAGGCACATCTTTTTTAGTAGGCATATCTTCGTCATCGTTTTCTTCATTTTCTTTGTCACCATCTTCTTCATCTTCATCATCACTGAATTGAATTTCATCTGGATTTGTTACTTTTTCATTTGGTAAACGATCTTGCTCACTACCCAAAACAAATTTGATAGGTTCCAATGGTTTTTCTTTATTTTCTAATGCTTTTTCTTCTAACAATTTCATTCCACTCTTTTCTGGTTCAACCGAAATAACAGACATCATTTGTGCTGACATCATGTTAACTTGGATATTATACATTGCTTGAACACTTCGTTTAATTCTTAGCATTTCTCGGAGAGTATCTTCATTACCATGAGCTACTTCAAATGAGGTCCACGTTTGCCAAAATTCTTCAGTTACTCTAGGGTCACAAATTTGACTACAATGAGAGTATATTGCTCGAGCCCGATCAATTTCACCTAATTTTGTTTCAAGTTCAGCAAATCTTAGGTACATTGTACGAGCATTATTATTTGTTAAAACTTCCAAGGCTTTCATATAGATTTCTCTAGTCTTTGGTATACCAGATATTTCTGCTGCTTTTTTAATGTAAATGTTGAACATTTCAAACTTCTCTTCGGGTAGAACAGCTTCGGTGGCTCTTTCGTATACGGCCATCGCTCGTCTGCCTAAACCATGTTTTTCTTCAAGCTTTGCATACAATAAATAAATACACTTGGCAAATTGTGGTGGGCAACCTTCTAGACACTCTTCAAAAAGATCACGTGCACGTTCTAGTTTTGTGCCACCGTAACGGTCCAAAAATTTTGTCAAGTATGTATTCCATATATCAAAAACATTTGGCCACTTGAATAACGCTACACCTTTTTCATAAGCTTTAAACATTTCTTCAAAATAGTTGCTTTCTTCTAAAAATAATCCATAATTGATAATAGTTTGTGGAGTTGCAATTCTTAAATCTATAACTCGATCATAACAAGCCATTGTTGATTTGACTGTTCCAAAACTCTCTTCCATATCCAAATACAAAGACCATAATTTTAATGATTTATGTAATCGTATTTGAACGGTTTCTGTATCATCGTGATAGGCAACTTTCCGAGAAGGTATGGAAGTTGCTTGTCGCATTAGTCTCATTGCTTCATTAAAGTTATCATGTCTCAATTCCATTTCCACCCACTCACACCAAACGCTAGCTAAATGCTCAACTTTAATATATGACACTAAAACAGCTTTTTTAAATACTAAGCGTGCTTCTTCGACTTGTTTGGCTTTTTCATAAAATTTAGCAAACTCCACCCAAAGTGTATGTAATCTACCTACAGCTTTTTGAGGATCAACTGTCTCTACAGCTTCGGTAAAAGTATTTATTACCTGAACGTCATTTCCTTCATAGAGCTGTACACGTTTCAACCATTCTTTAACGTTGTGGGGGTTTTGTCTTAAAAGTACAGAGTTTAAAAGTAATAATCGTCTTTCAATCAGGTTTTCCAATCTTGCCATGCGTAAATCAATTTCACAATCGTCTTTCTCAGTACTATTTTGATTAGCATGAACTACTTCCATTCGTTTTTGTAAACTTAACTCTTCAAATTGTGCATAAGCATCATACACTTGTGTAAAATCACGAACCGTTGTAACAGTTTGAATAGCCTCTTCATATATATCTCTTGCTCTTTCAAATAATCCGCTACGTATGTAATAATCAGCTAATGAGTTCCACAAATGACCAAGCTGGTCAGTGTAACGCCTTAAACCACTACGTATAATTGCATCAACATTTAATGATTTAATTTCTAAAGGATTTTTCGATATTAAATTGCAAAGTTCATTCCAGAGTTGATGCTTAGATTTACCATGTTTGGATACAAAACTGTCATTGTTCACAATTTCTGACAAACGAACAGCAGCTTCATCGAGTCGCCCAGATGTGGTCAAGTATTCAATATAATCTTCCGAATCTTCTGGAAATAATTTTAAATATCTCCTATATATTTTAACAGCAACTTCTGGATCATGACTTTCTTTTATGAATTTCAAATACAATGGCCATATTCGTGAATGTTGAGTGATCGGTAAAGCTCTAAGGGCCCTATCAAACAGACGGCGAGCGACTGTGAGCTTAGGCTGTTTCAACATGAACGTGCAAAACTCAATCCATATGCGAGGCATCTTGTTCATGTACACCAACGCTCGCTCGTAAACATTGTTTACTTCTTCGTAGTCTGGATTGTCTGTTGTTTTTAAGTACTTACGACGTATTTTCAAGTAACAGTGCCACAGTTTGTAGCTTCCCGGCAGTTGTTTCAAGGCGCGTTCGTACAGTACACATACTTTTTTGTACGGCCCCAGTTTGTAATTGTCTATGTACCGCATCCAACACTTGACCGAATTTGGATTTCTCAGTATGTCTTGTTCAAATTCTACATCTCTCTTATTCAACCTGTACGTTTGGAATATCGCGGCATCCGACATGTTATTGCCCACATGTTCTCGTACCACGTCGAGTTCCATTCTCATTGGACCTGTAAACAAGCGTTAACATGAATATACATCGTAATGTTGGATTCACAAAATCCAACACGAGAATCCACAGTGGCACAGAGCGTTTACTTACCAGACGACCGACAGTTTTCAGACGTGTATTGACGTCGGGGAGATCACAAATATTTCGATTCGAAATTTTCGAAACGCACAATAAAATATCCCGAAACGGGCCAAACGTTAAATCTTAAAGTTGTAGTTTTATAAAAATCTGCATGCTTACGATTGTGAATGATTGTGTCGGTTGATAACGTTCTGTTTTGTTGAGTAGTTTTGTTCGCGTTGCTTGTATACCTGAAGTGAGGAACGTTTTGGAAACGGCAATGCCGACAACAGCTAACGAGTGCCCACCGCAGTTCTTATCACTTTATCAGTAAAATTATTAAAAGACACATTATTTGAGATAATTCGTCGTATTATTTTCGGGCTTTTGCCTCTCGAGTTCCGAGTTTCCGATAGTCTTCATTAATAATTATTATAGACAAATTATAGACAATTACAGAATAACCTGTCGACTGGGTTCTAGAAGTCCCGTCGATACTCTGGAAAATGACTTTACGAAAAATGTTAAAATTCACAACAAACCAATTGACTAGTAAGTGTGAAGAATTTTTTTTTAAAATATAAACATTTAATAATTTTTAAGTTCACACGTTCAATATCTGTATTTTAGGCGCGGCTCTGTTACCACAAGTCAACAATGTTCGAGGCATCAAGAATTTTAAGCCTCCAGTTCTATATGACCGTAAAAAATAAAAGAGATTTCTAAATAATCACAGAACTGTAATGTCTAAATTGTATACCGACACTCGTTTCAGATATTCAGATGCCAGAAAGGCCTAAACTCCATTATATCGACAGGGTACCAAATTATAGTAATTCTCAAATAAAGCCTCCAAAAATGCATAAAATGTTGGGTTTGATGAGGGGACCTGAAACAGTTCACAACAAACTTATACATAAACAATATGGTATACAGGTAAGTTTGTGAAATTTAATTTATTTTTTAACAGTTATCATTATAAATTGAACACAACTGCATCGAGTACATTAGATATTTGTGCAGCTGCAACATAATTCTGCTTACATTTAATTTGATTATTTTTATAGGCGACTGGTGGAGGCCGAATGAGGTTTATACACTTTGAAGTTATTCGAATGGGCTTACTGAGAAAATTAGACTGGTCCAGAATGTTTGCTATTTGGAGAATTGATTCACCATGGCAAGCTGTCACCAAAAAGGTTAATTATGCATATAAAAATTAGAATACAAACAAATAATGAATATGTGTGTACAATGTTATAGGGCCAAGGGCAGAGAATGGGTGGTGGAAAAGGTAACATAGATCATTATGTAACTCCGATAAGATCAGGCAGAATTATTATTGAAATTGCTGGTCATTGTGAATATGTAGAGGTATGTTTGTATTCTTAACAATTTAATTAACCAATTACATCAAATGTTGGGAAAAACCTATCATCACTTAATTCCAATTGAATCGGTCATTTCAAAAACGACAAAAGTAACAGTTTTTACAAAAATAACTTTTTTGTCAAATTTTCTAATTATATATATGTAGCTATACAATATTCTGTGCAAAAATTTGTCAGACTCATGTTTATTAAAAAAATATCGTTTTCAAGAAACTCATATTACTGCAAAAACAACACAAGTCAATGACTTGTAATTAAGTTATTAGTGGTTTGTGGAAAATTTATATTTGATGACTTGTGTCGTTTTAGAAATAACCGGTTCGATTATATTATTTATTATTGTTGAAACTTAAATTGTCTCTAATATCATTACGCTATTTCTTTTATTAGCCAAATCTTTTTTCAACCATCAATTTTTATGTTATAGGTAAAAGATATTTTAAGTAAAATATCTGCTAAACTTCCATTTAAAGCAAAAGCTGTTAGCCAAGAAACTATGGAATGGGATTTAGCCAAAGAACAGTGGCAATCTGAAAATAATCAGAATAAATATACAATGGAATATTTAATTAAAAATAACATGGATGATTTACAGCGAAAAATTAAAAAAATTGATCATTTATATTTTGGAAAATATGTATAAGATACAATATGTTAATAAGTCTAGAATCTAGATTCTATATAGTTGAAACCTAAATGTTTAATTTTGATTTGTATAAAATAAAATAATTTGTATTAAAATTGAATAGTTGTATACTTTTGAAGAATCCTTTGTATTTCATGAATTTACATTTTTTTGAGTATAAATTATGGAGACCATAATATGAAGAGTGTATATTATACTGGCCAATGGAAAACATATGTTTCATTAAATATAAATTAATGTTCAATAAAAATGACAAAATATCAATATACACAACAAATGATTGACTTGTGAAAGAAGTTTGAGTATACCCAAATAGAATATTAATTTTAAGGATGGCCTACATAAGTATATTATAATAAATAATAATAAATGTATACAATTACTATTAGAATATTTGTCAATATTGTAATTTCAAAATGTATGCACAGGAGCCCGAGAGTGTATAATAAATATTAAGTAATAACCATTAATAGCTTTCAAGTAAAAACTTTGCAGTACGTGCTAATATTCACTAACTGTATATTATCTATGTGACTATGTGTAAACTGTATATACCATTCACGATGTATAGCATTAAATTTAATACAATTGTTACATCAAGGGTCCCAGTGACAGTTTTTCAAATTTTTCATTATTCTTTAAAATTTGAAAATTAATTTTTATATTTTAGTTGCCACCTCAATTATAAGAATTTTCCATTAATCTACTTAGTAGTATTTTATATCAAATAATTGTATTAAAAAAATTGTAAACAAATGCTTTTTATCTTGTATTTTTTTAGACATATTATAAAGTTCCAGGATAAAATATTGAAAAACAGAGATTGTATCAGCTGTAGAATATTTCCATCTAACAATTAAAAAAGATTTGGTCGATTCTCAAGGACTTTATTGCCGCAGAGTGTATTTTTGAGGACAAAATGGCATCGACACCAGACGACTTAATTACAATGTATTTAGTTCAGTGGGTATGAGCAAATCTGAACGCTATCATCAGTAGTACATAGTTGGATTTAATTGATTAATAATAAAGAATTAGATGACTGAATTGTGTACGATCTATAAGTCCATGATAAAAATTTGAAAAATGTTACTTTTACTTCAACTAAGGTGTTCACGACATACCTGTTGATGGCTTTTATAATACAAATTTTACATTAATTGAATTTTGGAGCAGAAGGATTTCCGAGCTATATTCAAAACTAAGCTAGAAAGTTTACGGCAACGTCGAGTGACAATTTTGCCAAAAAAAATTTACAAGAATTGTTGTTCTTACTAGCAAAGGGATTAAAAACAGTTTTTAAAACGAAGATTATGTTACTTAGATTTTTAAACAGAAGGAATTAATTTAGCCGCCATAAACTGCGCAATATTGTTTAATTAAACGGCGATCTAAACGGTTATAGAAATAAATTCTGTAAATGTAATTTTTTTTTTAACTAAGGTGTTGACGACATAACTGTTGATGGCTTTTTGAATACAAAATTTATTTTTTCAGAATTTTGAGGTGGATGGATTTCCGAGAAAACTTCAAAACTAATCTAGATAGTTAACGGCAACGTCGAGTAAGAATTTGGCCAAAAAAAATTGTCGAATATGTTTGTTTAAACCATGAAAGGGTTTGAAAACAGTTTTTAAAACGAAGATTATGTTACTTAGATTTTTAAAAGGAAGGAATTAATTTAGCCGCCTAAAACTGCGCAATACACTTTATTTAAACGGCGATCTAAACGTTGATTGAAAAAAAATTGGGAAAATATAATTGGTTTCGAACTAACGTGTCAGCGTTTTACCTGTTGATGGCTTTTTTAATACAAAATTTATTTTTTCAGAATTTTGAGGTGGATTGATTTCCGAGAAACTTCAAACTAATCTAGATAGTTAACGGCACGTCGA
>NC_042496.1:22674210-22675282 GCF_005508785.2 Acyrthosiphon pisum
AACATGGTGTAGAAGCCTCCCAGAGGAGGTGCAACGACTATCTAATTTAAATACCTATTCAAATATCAATATAGAACATGTTTAAGCCTATACTATAATCAGTTTATTTTAAAAATAAAGGATTGATATGGTTAATATTACTTTCTACTTCTTAGGTTTGCCTAAAGCGATGGCAACTAAAAAAAGGGGCATTACCATTTCTTCATCCTTTAGAAAAAATGGAAAGTGATAAAGTAGAGGTTTGTTAATTTAAAATTTGTAATGTAATAACTAATAGTAGTACCTACGTTGTATTATTTAATTTAGCTAATTTATTTATTTTATTTAGTATAACTTTTAACTATTAAATATTTATAATTAATCATTAATATTATTTACTGTATTTATTGTCTTTTGTTCTAATATGTTTTAAATTTTTTTGTGTGGTATTAGCCATATTACCTATTTAATAATTACTAATTATTACTAGTTACAATCTTTTTTTTCCTTTTGAATATTTCGTGACGACAAATAGTTCCTAAGTTAATCACCTAGATGGTGCTAGTAGGCAGTCCATAACATATCGCGGTTTCGTAGCCGTTTTCTGCCTGTGCAAAGCATAGGCCGTTGGGTAACCAGTATATCTTTAATCGTGGTGCCCACCGCAGTTCTTATCACTTTATCAGTAAAATTATTAAAAGACACATTATTTAAGATAATTCGTCGTATTATTTTCGGGCTTTTGCCTCTCGAGTTCCGAGTTTCCGATAGTCTTCATTAATAATTATTATAGACAAATTATAGACAATTACAGAATAACCTGTCGACTGGGTTCTAGAAGTCCCGTCGATACTCTGGAAAATGACTTTACGAAAAATGTTAAAATTCACAACAAACCAATTGACTAGTAAGTGTGAAGAATTTTTTTTTAAAATATAAACATTTAATAATTTTTAAGTTCACACGTTCAATATCTGTATTTTAGGCGCGGCTCTGTTACCACAAGTCAACAATGTTCGAGGCATCAAGAATTTTAAGCCTCCAGTTCTATATGACCGTAAAAAATAAAAGAGATTTCTAAATAATCACAGAA
>NC_042496.1:22675332-22675608 GCF_005508785.2 Acyrthosiphon pisum
CAAATCCTAACAAAAATATTCACGTACAATTTTTTTTTATAAACATTTGAAGTTAAAATTTTAACGAAATAACATATGTTATACATAATATATATTAATATATTATGTTTAAACGAATAATAGCCATGTTAATTTATTTAGTTGTAGTTCAAAAAAATTATTCAGAGGGACTTGAAACTTTTCTTCATCAATGTAAGTACTTACATTGTTATTTTCGACTTACAACTAAATTTTCAAAATATCTTGATTTTATATTATTACATACCCCATACAATG
>NC_042496.1:22675708-22676660 GCF_005508785.2 Acyrthosiphon pisum
ACAGAAATTCATAAAAGTTTTTCTTTTTAATTCTAAGATTTGGAAATTTAATACAAGGCTCCTAACATATTTTTACAATAGCAGTTGCAAAATAAAAGGAATACATTGTCACAATTTTTATTTATAAGCATTTAAAGTTCAAATTTATACGAAATATGTCAAAATTGCGAAAATTTGCAAGTAATTTAGTGGTTGAAAAATCGTAAAAATTTTTTCTTTTATAACTAAGTTTTTAAAATTTGGTACAAGGTTCTCCATAAGTTTTTCTTTAAAAATAATATATCCTAGACTGACAAATCATCTCCGTTCAGAATCGTTTTTCGTATACAATGATATAATATCATTGGATTCAAATTTAATTCCATCCATTACAGTAACCCACTTGTAACCTACTGTACAGCAGAGCGACATCCACGACTTACCCGCCTTTTTTATTTTAATAACATCATCTGAATGAAAATGAAGCTCACAAACTACATCATTCTTTTTCAAATCCCTATCTGCTCTTGGAATTTTTTTATTCCAAACATCAATCATATTCTAAAATTTTAGTCATATACAAGCATTTAATATTTTCATAATAGAAATAAAATTTTATATTTTATACCTATTAAAAAGTGAATTGAAAATTATGATATTAAAGTAATTTATTTTGCTATTTGTATTATGATAGGTAATATCAAGTACTCGCAGTGGCGCAACTAGAAAAAAATTTCAGGGGGGGACGGGGTACAAACCCTTAACGCCCCGCCCTGGTTGCGCCACTGAGTGCTCGGATTAAAATGCACTAAAAATGTAGAAAAAATGCATTTAACATTTAAACTTGTGAAGGTAAGTTTATGAGTATGAAAAAATGGAATATTTGAAACACATTTGTAACTTGGAAAGCCTAGTGTAAGACATTCCAAAAAAAAAAAATGCAAATGCATTGAAATCCAAGCCCTAGTAATAA
>NC_042496.1:22676760-22685192 GCF_005508785.2 Acyrthosiphon pisum
GGTTTCCGTTAACTGTATTTTATCATCTGCTTTTTACCATACTCGGTCGGTCGGAAATAACTGGCTAGGTAGCGGATGATAATAATATTTTCTTTGGTTTGTTTATTTCATGATTAATGAGATTATATCCGATAAAACCGAAGATGCTCCGATAAATTCATAATACATTCTATAAATACCATATCTCGATTCCGAGAGTTAACAACTAAGAGACTAAAGACGTATTGGCTTTAAAACGGAATGTGTTTTTTTTTTTAAACTCTTTGTGGCAAAAAAAGTAATATTTTTAGAGTTTCATTAGGTGAAATAAAATATATAATGCCATTGTGGTCTGGGACTTTTTTAAATTAATTTGTTCCGTATATTATGTACCTGCGTCACGTACCTGCATCACATAATTATATTATACCTAAATTATTATACATCTAATAATTTTGAAGTCACATAATAAGTTTTTAACAAACATATTATTATTAATGCTGTGATAAAAGTATTAGTAGATAAAAACTTTAGTTAAAATATGTTAATTATTCCTGATTATAGCGCCGTTGTTTCACGGATTAACCACGTTGTTTTAACTCAAAACAATAGAATTATTTTACAACAATTCTTTGAATTAGGTAATTGATTAAACGATAACCTTCCGTTTCGTTACGATCAATCAGCTTTTTATTTCTGTTAAAACATAATTCATATTGGAATTTAATTGAAATGTAAATATAGGTACCTAATCGATTTTTGATGAGAACGTAATTTATTTAACGATATACTATTAGGTACAAACTATGATTGAAAAATGTTATCATATTTTATAATGAATGAAATAATATCGAATTTGTGTAGCTATGCCATTCTCATAAAATTAAACGCATTACCAAGACAAGATATTTTATTAGTTATAAACTTGTAACTTATAACTTATGAGACTTTATAACATATAAGAAGCTACACAAAATCACGCATTATAAATGTATGAGTATAAATTATATTTATTTTGTTGGTAAAATAATGTAAACCATAATATTAAGAAAACATTTACAGTACCTACTTATTTTTTTAACCAGCTAATGCGATTTTGTTTACGTGTTCAATGTTAAATCTTGTACAAATATACTTTTTTTTTTTTTTAAAAAACAGCTAAGGGCGTTTATTGGATTTAAACAAAAAGTATACACATTTTTTCATAAGCCACTTTCGAACTACATACACTCTTCCGTAGAATTGAATTAAAAATTAATACTGCGAGTACTTTCATAACGGAATATAATATATTACGACAATTTAAAAGTTTTCAAAATAAATTATATTTTATTTCACTCGATTTTAGTTTTTACAATTTTAACCGGAAAAAGAATGAATTTTATTTATTGACTGGACCATTTGATATGTTTGTGAAGTAATATGATTTCTACTATTTGTTAAACTTGAATATTTATTATTGAATTCGACAATATTGACGATAGGGTTATATTTTATAATTATTTTTGTACCGAATCCAATTTTACTCGAAAACGTAGGATATTGAAATATTATAATATTTTAATCGCCCATTGCCATTTAATTTATACTGTGTACATGACGACCATTGCTTTGTTCTATTTTACGATTTATGTCTCGACTAGCCACAAATGTATTCAGCCCGGTTAATGGCCAATATATATGTATATATAAACACCACTATATGTACTGTAGTTATATGTAAACCGCATTCGTTACAATCTTCTATTCTTATTCAAGTATGTATCTATACTATGTTTAATGCAATATATAAATCCTTTTAATATTATTTAGTCCCATAAATTCTTATTCGCAAGTTACGAAAATGCACAGTGATATATTTTAAGGTCTGCGCTCTATTAGATTTGTACACGGGTTAATAATAATAATAATAGATTAAAATTGTTTATAATAGTTGTCAACATTTATATATATTTTAGATTCTGAGCGGAGCGAGGGATCTATAGTGGTTTTACAATGGTGCTTATTATTTTTATTTTTTTTTATCCTGTATACAAAATTTCTACCGGAAAGAGTGCTTCGATTTTAACATAATATAGTAGGTACTTTATATTTTAGCAAATTGGATCAAGATGGTACCTACTTTAGAGTGGTAATTTTTCGATTCTCTCAATAGTTATTTAATGCCACGGGAAAAACTGCCGAAAAATTACAAAAAACCGCTAAAAATGGGATTTTAATTTCTAACGCTTTATGTATCACCATAGCAACGAATAAAAAATGATAATATTATAATATTAATAAAACTTACAGGCTATAATAAATAATGACAATATAAAAATCCAGACTGACAACCCGTCTGCGCTCAGAATCGTTTTTCTTATACAATGATGTTATAGGTATCATTGGATTCAAGTTTAACACAATCCATTATACACTGACCCACTTGTAGCCTACTGTACAGCCGAGCGTCATCCACTTAACCGATTTTTTTTTTTTTTTTTATATATAGAAGTACGCAAAGGCGTACAACGGTAAATTATTCGAAGACACGTCGCCAATCGTCGGCTTCTAATTCTAATTTCTTTCTACCGCGAAGTAATCACCTATATGGCTATATATAATAGGTACTAACACACTATAGTATACCATTAGCATGGTCGTGTTAAAGTATCTCTATCCCAGTGCAAGTACCAGCGACATTGCAACAACTTAAATATAAACATCATCTCGGGAGGCCGTGTGGATTTCGTCCGGCAGCTACTGCAGAGGTACACAATATAGCATCAGTACATACGCGTATATAGTGAAATGACAAAAATAAATATTTTGGTTCATTATCGGCGCTTGCTGCACGGTCCGAAGAGTGAAAATAATAAACATTTATCTGTTGCAGCCGTTTGGCCCGAGACCAACAGGTTACCTATATTATACACATATTATGTAAATTGTATTTAACGGCTGCGTCACACGTGCGCAACGAAGCGAGTGTCTGACGTCTTCGTCTCATCACGATTACGCACAAGCTGTCTGTAAAATTACTATTTTTTTATTATTATTATTATTATTATTATTATTATTATTATTACACTAAACGAAGCGATTAATCGTCGTTTGAAACGTCAAGTCTGGTTTTGTCCGAAGTCCAAGACCACGTGATGCGGGCGCGGGTGACGGTGTTAGTTGTAAATATCTGAATATCTGACAACGGGAGTCGCTATCGAATCAGCTGTACCCGAACATCCGCTTTTTTTATTGCACGATTAATATTATATTATTCTTCAGAAAATAACATATAAAAAAAAAACTACTCCAGCCGGTACGAACGTGTTCACTGGTATTTGACGTTGCACTGCTTCTTGTGGGTATTATAACTATTAATCCGTTGTTATCAATTAAACGAGGTATACGTCATTCGATCTGCAGGTGAACGGCGACTGTTCATAATATTATCATACGTAGCTGCAGTCGGATCTCGATAACTATCGAATCTCGAGGGGAATAACAATATGAATTTGACTTGATATGTATTTGTCGAGTTGCCTAATATCACTCAAACACAACTCAAAAACACTTCGAGGAGCAAGCAAAAAAAATTAGAGCTATCGAAATTCGAATGTATAGTAATATTTTTATAGTTAATAATTGATTTGCGTAAGAGTAACTGGCGTCAAAATCTCATACGTAATAACTAATTATAGCGTATTCCTTATATTATTTAGAGTAACGATTTGTAGCGCTTATTGATGATACCTTACTTAAAATTGTATAATTATTTTATATAAATTTGTATTACAATTACCTTGGTTTTTAAACTTACTGGTATAAAATCGCGATCAAAGAAAGAATTATTAATTTTTTTTTTTCTTGTGACAGTTGATTATGGACTTCTACAGTACATTTCATTTTAATTATATTATTCTGTTATTCAATCAAACGGTGGTTGAAATCGTGGTGTGTATAATATTATAATGGTATGCTGTAAAGAATGTAAAGTTTATTCAGTTCATTGAGAAGCCAAAGCTGACCTAGTTACCTAGTAAGATGGTTTTATCTATATTAACTATATTAAGTTTCCAGTCGACATTTTTTTATAGTTTATTAAAAATGTACCCATATCATAAAAATATAATGTCACTGTCAACTCTTACCGAAGCTTAACTGATATATCGGTAACCTTACGATTCATACATAATATTGTATGTACTTGTGAATCGTGATTAAACCACTTACATTATTACGTGTAATGTAATAGTTATGCTGAGGAGTGAGGACGGTACTATATACAATGAACGAAGTCAACACGAAACTATACGTCTTCACGCGTACAATCGCGACAAATATAAATACCAATAAGAACGACAAAGAAGTAAACTTTAGTGAACATTTTCAACCATTAGACTCTATTGATGAACTATTATACAGCAAATTATAATAATGTTATTATTTATGAATTATATGGTTAGCGCGGTTAATCTTGAAAAGGATATTCATTTCGAACATATGAGAAATTTATGTTTATGAAAAAATATTTTGTATGACATGTTTATCGGAAACCTGTTACACGTCAATGTGTTGTGATAACGAAAGACGATGAAACTGACGAAACCCGTGAACTCTATGTGACATAAGCGTGTTTATGGGAGTGGCCGGGTAGGCACTGCCCCCCCCCCCCCCCCGGCAGACTGTGCCACCAACAAAATCATGCCAGGATTAAAAAAAAGTCGTGCGGTGTGTATCTGCCCTGCAGTACCTATATAGATTTTGATTGATTGTAATTTTTTTAGTTACGCATTTATTGATTAGTGATTATATTATCATAATATAATATTATGTTCATCAATTCGTTATAACTACATAGATAACATGCAATGGTACTGTTGTGCCCATTTACCAGGTCTTGCGCTGTGATATCACAGATTAAATAACATTTTATCTAACCTGTGATAATATTGTTTTATCAGCTGAAAATATCCAATTACCGATTATCATTTTAAAAATGTGTTTAGATATTTTACGACTTGTTAAAATAATTTAAATTTCGTCAGAAACTCAAAATATTTATTACTGATTAGTTACCTAATGGTTTTACAATTTGTATGTTGTTTACCTTGTATAATGGATGGGAAAAAAGTATTTATATTGTTTGACAATGGTTATACTTTTTGATCATAATTAAAAAAATATTCCTACCATTGTGAATTTTGTAACATAAAAAATGAATGTTTCTTCATGTCTAAAAAAAAAATAGATCTCACAATTTAAAAATTTGTTGTGCCCCTTCGGCCACAAAAGTCTGAATACGTCTATGCTATGCCATATAAACCGTAGATAATATGAAACCTAATAGTTATAATAATACGGAACCTGGAATAATCAGGATTTCAAGCCTGATTGACATGGGAGGTAGGTAAATAAATTGTAATTCGGGTGTGTTATTCACTTTCAAATAATATTGAAATATCTAGCTGTTGTACATTTAGAGCAATTATAGGTATCTACTGTCGTATTAGTTCGAGTTTATAAATGTGTTTGCTATCACTATACATTTCGAACACGTAATTCATCAAGTATAAATGTATAATTAATAAGCAATGTGTTACGTACTAAATATTCATCTACAATCGGCCCATTTAACGCCAAAATGTACATTTTCAATACGATCAAAAGTAATATTTTTTTATCCATCTCCAATCCGACAGTCTCGTTTTTTGGATAAATATATGTAAAGAATAACTTCACACCGTTCGAGTAGGTTACATAATATTATGACCAAACAGGTAAACCAGAGAAATAAATACAACTGTATTTTGGTTTCAAGTGCACAGTGATATGTGAATAGTAAAGGTGACAAGAAATGTTAGAAGTAGAAAGATAATAATAAATCAATAAAAATCATTGAAAATTAACATTTAACATACAATTATTAATTATAAACTATATAATATTATATTAGGTGCTATCTAATTTTATTATTTTATTATTATTTTATAATAAATGTCAAAATTAATAAATAATTCAAATTACATTTTGGAGACACGGGTATTTCAATTGTCGTGTTCACGTCTGGGTAATAGAAAAAATGGCTCTTCTACGTTGATGGAAAATAATATATTATCTATTTCGATGGAACCTTACTATTTGTTGAGAATACACAGTTAGAATATCGATGTAAGTACTTAGTGAGATGTTATGGAAATACAACGTGGAATTCAGCTGAGATCGCGAGCTTTTCGATCAAACGCAGTTCTTTCATCCTCAATCCTTCAACGTTTCCGACCGTCAAATAAATAAATTATAACATATTACAGCTTAGGTATATGGTATCTTATGGTGCGAGCGATAATATTTAATATTATTATTTATTGCGCATAATATTCTGGAAAACGCATTTGGGAACAGATGCGACGTGATTAAACGTTTTCCACCAGGTAAACAGCAGCTGCCGAACCCTTCCGAGCGCACAAGAAAATGTTTTTACCATATTATTATCATCTTTCATTCGTACCTATTATTATAATCTACTTTACAACACATGTCAAGTGACAAATAATATAATATTTAACGAACAGAAACAGATTTTAAGGGAGTGTGACGTGACAATACCCCATCTCTATTCCCGGGCAATTTTTTTGCAACTGCATTGATTGAGCGTTTATTTCAGAAACTTTCAAAATTGGATGGATCAATGCGCCTTAGCAGCGGCCTTAGTTGTTTGGTCTTAAGCATTCGCCGAACTGAATACTCGTACATTAAAGCATTAAACACATATATTATATAGCTCACATATATTATCAAAAACAAAATTACGTCTTGTACTATGTGCTATAAATCCTATTTATTGTTCCCAACCAGAATTTATAAATCATTATATAAATGAGTGTTTTTGAATACATTTGATTAGAATTTATCATTATACCGCACCAAATTCAAGGGAGGATATTACAAGTGTACGATACGTCAATACAATACTGTTTTCAAGCACAAGTGATTATTAAAATCACGGAAGATACGTTTGATGAACCCTAAGACACGGATAGTGTGAAGCAATATTATTAATTGATTATAAAAACTCGACATTGATTGAGTAACCAAAGCCCACTAAAACTGAAAATATGTTATAGATAGGTTAGGTTTGGTACATTAATTACTTTTGGAAAATTGATCACCCACAATACCACTCAGACAATGAGCCTTTAAATTTACTTCGATGTATATGCCGAATCGCTATTAAGTCATTTAAATGTATGTCTATTAAAAGAACATTTTGTTGAACTTTAAGCACAGAGTAGGCACCATTTATGAATGTCGCTGGAATACGACCGTTTCGACATTCATGCTCATAGGCGCAAATTGACTAAATTTTTTGAGGGGACTCATGCACCCCTCCCCATAGGCATATTGCTTAGTACCATAGAATATAAAAATTAGTACTAATTACTAGATTTTGAACTGGGGGGACTTGACCGACATTTGGGGGGACTAAGTCCCCCTCAAGCCCCCCCCCCCTATTTGCGCTAATGTCAAAAATATTGACACCGATCGATTATTTTTGTACGATTGTTCGATTGTCTGCTAGGACATAGATATATATAGGTACCTATATAATATGTTATAGATTAAATCTGCGAGGACATAGATGTATAATAGGAGGTACCTATGTAATATAGTAATATAGACATAATACATACCTATATAGAACCTACTCATAAAATATTTAATGCACTTTGCGATGCTATTATATTATTATTATACAGGTATACGACCAGTTGAGAATATTGTAATAAAGGCAATCATCGTCAGGTTTTTAAAAAGTAAGGTTAACAATAATCAGCTGTTCTGTGATTAAAAATGTATGACATAAAATCGTAAGTTATGATTTTAAAGTTTCTAGATGGGTACTTTTTATTGTGCAATTAATAGTATTTTTAGTTTTTATCACAAATATAATAACCTGAATAATTTATTAATCAGCGTTTAATATATAATATACAATTAATTAGGTCAGAATACTTAGTTTAATTAATTTAACGCCAATCAACTTCTTCTGAAGTTTTTCAATTATTTTAAAACTTCAGTTGAAAAGGACATCGCAAGAATATGATTGCAGATGAAAAAGAGCGAAAAGGAGCAATTTAAATATACAATTGATATAATATTTTTATAAAATATTATACTAAAACAATTTAAAATTAATTTAACTAGGTAATTAAAATATAAGCGGTAACTATTTCAAAAAATATATAGAAAGTCGAAAAATTATCACGCTTAGAGAAGTGAAACTAAATATTTTCTAATTTTATTTTTTTATTGAATTGTTAAAACATTCATAAAAATAATAAAATAGAATGTAATGACATGGGAATTGTAAAATCTTAGTTATTAAAATTTGCTAGTGTTCTAGATATTAGAATTATAATAAATAAATTCTACTAGGTATACCTTATACAAATGATATCTCATATACATATAAT
>NC_042496.1:22685242-22687607 GCF_005508785.2 Acyrthosiphon pisum
CTTGCCGATCACATTAAACGATAAAATTTGAACAAAAAATTATACATATCATCGTCCGAAGAAAAAATAAACAACCAATCACGAGCGAAGCTGTGACTGTGTCGGCTAGTATACAATAATATGGTACTAAGATTTATATACAACTATTTTGTTTATTAATTTAAAAGGACGAGGAGAGGTTCGCATTCATAATATAAATAATATTATATAAGTTAATTTGTATTAAATATTGATAATAACCTTATTGATTATTGTTTTTATATTGTAAACAGATTGAATATATTTAAATAAAAATAAAAAATTTGCATTTATCATAATTTTAATGAATATTTTGATTATTATAATAATCTTAACATATTATTAAACTAATTACATTTTTCCCACTGTATGCTTAGATTATTACTTGTAAATCGGAGGGTGTAAACAGATTGATTTTTCCACTTATATAGGCTATAGAATGGTAAAGGGTAGCTCACACATGAATTTTTTAAGCAAACGAAAAAAGACGGACATTTTAGATTCTGAGTGGAACGATAGATGGTAATATATAACAGTATGGATTGCCAAAAGTGAATAAATAACACAATTTTCAACAATAATAACAAGTAATATTTCATTATAAGTAAAACACATAAATAAGTATGAAAAGTAAATTGTCTTCTAACAATTTATGTTCTATGCTTATAAGATATACATGACGTATACATAAGCGATACTATGGTGCAGTTCTCATAGAGTGCATTTGGTCGTCTTCAATGGCTTATTAAGAAATTTGTCATGGGGAAGGTCCAGATAATTTTTATAGAACAGAACTGCGTGGGACTAAGCTCTATTCTTAAGAATAAATGACAAAATATTAAATACATTTGAGTAACAACTAACAAGATATAAACAATTTTTATTAATTTATTATTTCAATATTTATTTTTCGAATTATAAGATCACTACAATATATTAAAATCATTTTTAGAATTTATCAAATAATATTATTTTTCAATTTCAGAATTTTAAAACTTTTATTTTTTATTTTTACACCTATACACTAAGAGACTCCTATAGGCAATTAGCCTATTACTTAAATATAAGAGTTTCGCTTTGTGGACAGTAAAATAAAATTAGAAAAAGTTGAAAATATTTTTTTAAATGTTTTGCCTGTCAATGTGAGGTA
This sequence comes from Acyrthosiphon pisum, assembly GCF_005508785.2. Lineage (NCBI taxonomy): Eukaryota > Metazoa > Arthropoda > Insecta > Hemiptera > Aphididae > Acyrthosiphon > Acyrthosiphon pisum. Next base: position 22,686,411 of record NC_042496.1, read on the forward strand.
ACAAAGTTAGATATTGTATTAACTTAAGTTATTATGGTATTTGGGCTTTAATGCATTTTCGGGTAAATTTAAAATACTGATTATACTGGTACACTAAACCCGAGAAACACTAATATAATATCCAACTTGTTTCTTAATTTTTTCCTGAGCGATGGTGGGTTTTACAGCTAAGGTATATCGCACTGTTTATGGGCCTGTCCTTGCAACGTATTTATTTTATCATAACATAATATTTTCTACATTCGTTTACTCAATTGCTTATGAACACACATCATGTCATCGTGTTTTGTTTACTGAATAACCTTATAAATACCAAAGCAAGAAAATATTTTATATCATTCTTATATTCAAAACTTTGAAATTTTTTAATCATTGTACCTTCAACAAAAGCATTAACATGTTAAGTGTAATTTTTATGTTACATTTTATAAGTCTCATAATACACGTTAGTGGTGAGTACTTTGTATATATTTTTTACTTTATATGATACAACACAGATTAATATTAATGAAGAATCATTGGTATAAATTACAAAATTGTACTTATAATTATTCATAAACTGTTATACTAAAGAAATAATATTATTTAAGAGAAGCAGATTTTGAATAAAATTAAATCGCTAAACAACGATAATTCTGAATTTATAAGGACGAACAATATTATGATGATGGTTTTTACTTTTATTGATTGAAATTTATAGCTAACTGCAGAGTTATTTTTTTTTATTATTGAGCTTATGCCTGTCAACAATGGGCATTAGCTGTTTTTGTTGTTTTGTACGGAGGAACAGTTGGAACGGTTGGTTGAATTACGTGTATTTTTTAACAGAATTTCAAATCGGTACGCGTAGGTTTCTGCCATGCCCGGTCAGGGGATGGTGGCCTCACTCTCTAGGAGTTGCCTGCCCAGAGCACTGCAGAGAAAGAAACCGACGCCGTAATCCACTCGGCCACTCCGTCCCCCTAGAATTCATTTATACCATCATAAAGTTGTTATTAAAGTACAATGGACTTTTTTAGAAATTAAATTATACACCTATTATTTATTTTTAATAAAATATTTAGAATTACCTATGATAATTCTTGTAATGTTTTCTTAATAATATCATAATTCATAACCCAATCTAAACAATATAGTCACCAATTTTAATCATAATATAAAAGTATTTATATTTTATAATTTTAAAGATGATATAAC
>NC_042496.1:22688835-22705602 GCF_005508785.2 Acyrthosiphon pisum
CGTTAATCAAAAACAATATGGAAAAATAACGTTTTTAAAAATGTTAATCAAAAACAATAAATAAAAATAACGTTTTTAAAAACATTAATCAAAAACGTAATTATCAAAAACGTTTAAAAACGTTATTTTTTAAAATATTAAACAAAACGAAAACGAAAAAAATTAAAAACGTTTTCCATCCCTGTATTTTACTTTATAACATACTTCGATAATGACTCATCTAGATTCGTTTCCTTGTCTTAGGTTAAATAAATTACAAACATGGTTACCTACGACGGGAAATTTAAGTTCAGGAAAACTTATTATCTACTGTTAACTCTAATTTAATTAGTATCAAGCTTTGAAGTCAAAATTTTATCTAGGTGACTAAGTATCTCGAAAGGACGACATTGGTATTTTAATTTTTATGCAAGTCATAATATTCTAAACTATTACAATATCAAAATGCTCATAACTCACATTAATATTTAAATATCGATAATGAACATAGCAAAATTGGTTTTACTGAACACAAATTTAAATATGTTAGGAATACCTAATACAATTGAAAGCTGGTTTTGTTGTCCTCTTCAAAGCCAACCATTTTACAACCGAATCATTTTTGAAATATAACATAGTATGTTTTACTAACTATAAAATATTTTAGATACAACCAGGGCTGGACTGGGCCACTGTGCTACTATTCTACAGCACAGTGGGCCGCGGACTACGGTTATGTAAAAAAAAATGTATAAAATATAAATATTAGAAACAATCAGGTTTATTACTAGTTAAACTTAGTATAGGTAGCACCATAGAACATAATATTATGTATTTATGTTCAAATTAAGATGTTTGACAAAAATATTTTATTTCAATAATACGAATCAGTACTAATGTACTGAGCGTTCGGCCTTCAGCAGTTGGCAGTATTATCACAAAAACGCAGTGAAAATATTCAAAAATAATCAGAACACAATATACCATACTGCGATAACGGCCCACAGTGGTATGAAAGTGAACAATAGGAGGTCTTAATTGGCTATTTTTAAATGTGGAAACTCATATTATTTTTTATACATTTTTATCCCTGTATCCTACTGAATTGAAACATAAGTTCTGAGGTCTATAAAAATGTTTTTAACCAAAGTTATAACCGTTGAAATACAATATCCCTGATGAAAAAGCTATACATGCCTGAGATAATTGTCTGATTTGTGATTTTAGTTTAATTCATAGTTCACTCGCTTAATTTACATAATATGCCTACTTATTCTAATTCATATGCCACCATAGAATATAATATACCTACTAACCTTATCGGTGACTCAGGTTAATTGTGAATGAGTGATTACTAAATTAAAAATTATCAAAAGTCGTCTACGTGATCCATTATCTAATGACCGCTTAAATGTTTTTATATTAATATCTGTAGAAAAAGATATATAGAATGATTTGTAGTTTGAAGATATTTTGGACATTATTAAAAACTCATATCATACTTTATGCAAATTAGTATCGTACCTAGACATAATTACATAAACATATAATAATAATATTTAATTTGTCATACTGCTATATACTTAGAGTTACTGTTTTGTACCTATGTACCTATTGATATATTTTACATTTTCTTTGTAATCAACATAGAAAAAGTTCTTAAATCCTTATTCTTGTACTACTATAGGTACCGTAAAATAGGGTGTATACTGTATAGGAACTACTAGCGCTTTATAAGATTGTTGTGTTGACCGGGAGAATAATGAACTATTAGCTCCTTATCATGGAACAATATTCTTCCTTATTATCCCGGTTAACACAGAAGAATTATAGAAAGCGCTAGTAGTCTAGCCGCAACGTGAGAAGGTGCGGGTATCAGAAAAACATTGATAAGACCCTTCCGTTCCGTATTCTGTATTGTTCTATGGTATATTTTAATTCAGTATTCACGGTCCATACGTATAATATATTGTCTCCAACATAATGACCACCAATCGTTATCTAAAATCGAATTAAATTAGTGTTCCTATTCGCCCCATACAAGGTGAATACTGAATATGAATATATATTGAATATATCATATTGACTATATATCATATGAATTTTGAAAATTATTAAAAATAATGGTACGTAAAGTAATTATTTTTTATCACAAATTTACCCATTGTTCACACTTTCTAAAACAACGTTCATAAAAGAAAAATCTTAAAAACTGACGGTTTCATTAAAGAAAAACCTCAAAAACCGTTCCTATTCACCCCAATTTACGATACTATTGAAGAAAATTTAATATTTTGTTAGTATAAGTTGGACCGATGATTGTAGGTCCCCGCTCTGCTAAGGTTGGCGCCCTGCCTATTGAGGAACATTTTACTATGGGAGAATGTAGGGGTAAGTATTATTTTATTTTACTTTACAACATACATATATATTATACATTGAGTACATACCGCTTTATTCATAATTTGATCACTATTCTACTTTATAGTTATTATTAATATAAAAGTAATTTTGATAAGTATTATTACCTAATTGGTAGTTAAATAATTTGGAATTGGTTTATCAATAATTAGCCATTAAATTGGGTAATAAATACATAACGTGAATGATTAAAGACGATATAGATGCCGGTATCTATGCTGATCGTATATTTCGGTTAAAAATTAAAAACCAAAGAACCTACTTATTTAAAAAAAATATTTAATGATTCAGGGAGGGAAATGTTTTGATCGGTGATCTAATGGAGAAACGTCCAGTACCTCTAAAATCCTTTTGTGTAAAGTACAGAGGGAGGGAACTCCTAATACCGTATTATACTTTTACTCAATTAGTAAGTATAACAATGATGAATCAATGAATAGGTGTCCCCGAACCACTATGAAAACTAAGAAAGTAAAATTTTTCAAAAATAAGTTTGCGTAAAAATTCCTGATTTTCTATATTTTTTCTTTGATTTAATCAAAATATTCAGATAACAATTTTTGGAGTTTTTAATTTTTAATTCCCAAAAGTATCAACTACATAATATGGTACTTACCAGAAAAAATATTTTTAATTTAAAATCAAATCTATTTCTACTACAATTATCATCTACACGTTCGTAAAAAATTATTGTAAAATCAATACATTCTTTGCTCTATTTAGAATTAAAAATATGGTTTATGGAGTTAATTAGATAAAACACCTAATCATTATGGTGTGCACAATTTTATCACGCTAAGTGGATCTCACATTCTCACTGTATATTAATTTTAATTTTAATATTAATATTTACTTATAAAAGCATAAAAGCAAAAGGTTTAATTACTGTTTTAACTTGATGGATTATTTTTAATCCATTTATTTCAACTGTCAATTAAGCTAGTTAAGTTCACGAGTTGATTTGAAAATTAACTAACAAGTAAATGTCCAACCTTTGATTTATTTTTATAAAGCTGAAAACGTCTTATAAAAGTATGGTTTCAAGTCGATTCCTGAATTTAATAGTTTGTTTAGTTTGTATTATAATTTAATAATAAATCGATAACTAACTATTATTGATAGATGGTTTGGACTTATCGCTTTCAATTTGGACACCCTTATTTTAATTGTGCTATAGTAAAGATGTTAAAAAATTAAATATAGTGTATTACAATTATAAAATACATTTATTGTTAAAATACAATTTTGTAAATAAATTAAAATTTTGGACTGAATACTAACATATTAAATAATAACTGTATGTCTTTATTGTAGGTATGATATATTTATATGCATCTGTTGCTAATTTAACATTCACCCTAATTTAATTTGAGAATTATATACACATTAAAATATAAAATACATAACATATTTATAGCATTTATCTATAACAGTTGATAATTTTAAAAATACTTTAAATATTCGTTGTTTTTTTGAAATATCAAATTATCATTACAGCGGAAATGGTGAAGGCCCATATTTTAAAACGCAAAAGTGAGTATTTAGATCATTGAATAGAAAAATTATTTTTAACAATACGTCAGGGCAATATTGTAAACTCTCCCGATATCAATAACTTGTACATTTTCTCTGGTCTAATCCATTACTTCCCAATGGGCAGATATAAACTCCCCCGGGTCTATTTAAATAATATCCGAAGGGTAGGTACATGTAAACTCTGCTGAGTCTGTAATAACTAATAAGTAATAACATTTCTACCGTCGGCCTTAGTCGCAAAGAGCGTATTTACAAAATTACAAATTTATCAGCAGAAGAAAAAACATTTTGTCTGCCTAATTTCATAATTCGCAAAGGGTTCGCCAAGGGCGTATCTCCATCTTTTATTACAAAGATAAAACTTGGAGATACAATTTTTTCTAGGTCTTAAATCTATTACATCGGAGATACGATGATTTCTAATATATCAATTTCAAGGAGGATAAAATGAAACCATTTCAGTTACGACTTTATCATACGAAGCGTTTTTTTTTCTTAATTTTAATCACCAAAAATCCCGAAATCCAAAAAATGAAGTTACGCCTTTTGCGACTTCTATGTCTACTAGGCCGACGCTATGTCATTATAATGCAATGTTTATAATAATATGAACAAACAATTTAAAATATAATGCCTACACATTAATCAAATTTCATTAAAAATAATAATTGCTTAAATTCTAGTAAATAATAATTTAAATCAATTTTAAATTAAATTGTTATTATTACACGAACATACCTACAAGTTTAAAATATACTTATTACTTAAGGTGCTATTTTTCGGTCTGTATAGTTTATAATTTTTTATAACATAATTTTAAAACAACTTGTGAGAGCTTACACATTTTCATCAGGTAACCACTATATATGTTGAACCGAGAAAGCTTACATATTTCCTTCGGGTAAACATAAATACACAATGTTGACTCGGGAATCCATAAAATCGGTAAAGTTTGCGACCGCCCGTATGTCATTCAGTGTTAAATATACTTAATAATCTTATAATATTCTACAAATGTTGTGTATTTTTAAATAAAAAATCAATGATTTCAGCATAATGCGAGGAACACATCATGAATTTATCAGATATCTAATAACTTTCATTGGTCCAATTTAATGTAACTGGCCCTCAAAAAAAATAAATTATTTATTTCAACTTTTTGCGTCTTCTTCCTTAATTTATTTTCCAACATAGTTTACCTTCTAAGTAGTAATAGACACATATACATATATTATTAGGTAAATATATCATACTTAAGTTTCCCTCATATTGGCGATTCATATGCATTTCTTGCAATGTGCTGAAATCAGGAATTTATACAATAACTTAATTATTAGGTACACCTGATAATCAAATCGAATGGATCCTGGAAGACAATTGGGATAAAACCATTATAAATTACTGTAATTATTCATTCATTATTTTATAGCTGTAATGTTAATGTCACATTTGTTATTATTATTATAATTAATATCTTTTTTATATGTTTATGGGTTTTCACTGGTGTAGTTTGTCAACCGTCGAGTAATGAATAATGATTTTAGAGTTTGTCTATTAAAAAGCTTTTTAAATCGATATTCAGTTCTATATTTTAGATACTCAATATAATAATATAAATACATAATATGCAACAGTCCAGTCGTATATTACATGGTACTGTGGTAAAACTTATTTTGTTCATCGATGTTCATTGTTATGGTTTCACAAATATTGTGGATTGTACAGGTAGGACTTAGGTGTAACCCCCCTCATTTAATGATTATAAACCTACACTCCTTGTTCAGAGCGACTTACGGTGGTATACATTATTTAATTTGATTATTGTATTTGAATTTTGAATATATAATTATGTACACTGTTTAAATTAAATGATTACATAATTAGTTCAAATGCGCAATAATCATGTATAGTGATGATAAGGGTTCGGAATTTTTTTATCACTGAAATGTTTTGAAGTATGCGCTATAATATAACTAAAAAACACTTATAATATTTGCTATGACATAACTTAAAAAAAAAAAAGAATAGATTTAGGTACGCTTGAAAGCGGGGTCGGCGATCTACCATAGGTAGATTGCTTACCTGATAATAATATACTACTAGGTAAACGGTCACTTTGTACTGTCCATTGTTTAAAATGCAGAACGCGGTCACTTTGTACAGTCTGATAAAAAGGTACATTGCAGAACGCGGACACTTTGTACTATTATATACATAAAGTATATATTATAAATATAAGTTTTATACCTACGTAGTAACTAGTAGTTATGTATAGTGTTAATTAATTAAAATAGAAAAAATAAAAATAATATTGTTATAAAATATGGTATAATAATAATAATAATCTAAATAATCAAATAATCAATTATATCAAAAAAATGCCAAAGATTAGTATAATATAAAAATAGTATTTAGATGTAATGATTTTTACATTATAATATGAAATATTATAATCTATATTAAATATGAATGTCAAATGACAATTATGATTATTATTTAATGGAGTCCACATTAAAGGTTGCTTTTTTCATTTATGCCAGTCCGTATTATGGTAATAACAATAACCCACGGTATCATCCTTCTATTTGGAATGTAAGATATCAAACATTGTCTAATTCTCATCGAACTAATAATTTTAGTGAAGGGTGGAATATTTTGTTCAATAAATTAGTAGGAACAACGAATCCGAGTTTTTGGACAGTTTACAGGCAATACAATTAGACGAATGTGGCAATAGACTTCAAAAAAGGCAAAAATCTTGTACGGCTGACAATAATAAACTATTTAATTTATGTGACCAGCATCAAAGAAAAGAATTAACAAATATTGAATTTTTAAATTCCGTATACTTTACATGTAGTTTTTAATTATTTTTTCAGTATTATATTTTGTTTTGACGTTTGACATTCATTTCAAATTTGACATATTTCTATATTATACTATTTTTATTTCTATTTTTTAAGCTATAATTATATAAAAATCATTACATCTAAATACTATTTTTATATTATACTACTCTTTGACATTTTTTTGACTTTTTTGATATTTATATTGTACACATTTTTACATGTAGTTTGATGATAGAATGATATTATTAATTATTTGATTATTTAGATTATTATTATTTTTATTATTATTATTATTATCATACCGTATTTTATAACAATATTATTTTTATTTTTTCTATTTTAATTAATTTACACTATGCATAATTACTAGTTACTACATAGGTATAAAACTTATATTTATAATATATACTTTATGTATATAATAGTACAAAGTGTCCGCGTTCTGCAAAGTACCTTTTTGCCCGACCGTACAAAGTGTCCGCGTTCTGCAATGTACCTTTTTACCAAACCGTACAAAGTGACCGCGTTTCGCACTTTAATGCCTGTCAGTACAAAGTGACCTAGAACCATATTACGGTTCTAGGTCACTTACACATTACTATTATACTAGGTACTATTAACTAATATATCCTACTATTTTTCATTCAATATAAACGTGATTTACGAAAAATACAAAATAAAGCATTATATTGTGTATATTATTACCAAATTATAGCAAGTGCAATTTATTATATATTCATCCAATCTGCCACATGCGAAAATTTTCCTAGTTGGTTAAATTAGCTCACAAATCGACGAACGCCTATGCCTATCGAGATACACTAAAACCAAGTTACACCTATTAAATACTATAACAGTATCTACCTACTATATTTTATATTAGTATAAATATGACATAGACATGTTTTTATAAATATATATTTATAAAAAAAAAAAACAACAAGCCTTTGGCACGTGCAACGTCTGGTGGGACAGTTAGATATTAGTATTATATATTTTATTTATATTGTATTACTTGTATTGCTTATATATAGATAACAATGGATACCATCATCTGCATCGTAAGTAATTAATTGTTGTAGATAATGTTCTATGGACTTATGATATTGATTATTTTTTAAAGTATTGTTCTCGATACAATAACTATTTAAATTATAAAGCGTTTATAATGTATGCACATAATAATATATTACTGTGCATCTAAGCAGTGGCGTACCGACTGAGTATAGGATAAAGGAGACTCGAGCCCGGATTAAGACATTTTGAGTCCCAGGGGCCAGTTTTAAATGAGGCCCTTGTACGAAAAAAAAATATTAATGTATATAATGTGTTCCGGAGAAGTGACCAGCCGACGCCATATAAAAGTATACCAACAATTATAAAGATATAGCCTTTAAAGATTGGGTCTAACTTTTTTATATTTTAAGTTATGGGCAAACTTTTTTTTATCAAAATCATACATATCACGCATTTGTTTACGTATTTTGAAAAGTTTTTAAAATTTTTATGTATTTTTTTTTTAGTTTAAAGCTATTTAATTGTCCTATCAACACTCCAAAATACGCAATTGAACTAGAAATGCAATAATTATTTTTATTAAATTAAAAAAGTAGAAAAAAGTTGGCAAAAATGAGCATTTTTTAAAGGAATTCGTGTATTATTCCAAATAATTTATTACTTGGTATGGGTTTTTTGTTTTTTGTATTATTCTGCTGAATTATACTGAATAACACATTAATATACCTAGAATACCTTGAAAGTTTGGTTTTCATAATCGTCACAATCTTAGTTTTCCTAGGATCATCGGTTAATTGGTCGTCATTCGTTTAATTTTATACTATTCGGTAAATTTTAGTTGTTATAATACAAAAAACAAAAACTCATAGTTAATAATAAATTATTTGGAATAATGTACAATTTCCTTTTAAAAATACTAATTTTTGCCAACTTTTTTCTCTTTTTTTAAATTTAATAAAAATAATTAGCACATTTCTGGTTTAATTGCGTATGTCAGTTGATAGGACAATTAAAAACTTTAAAATAAAAATAAAATGACGTCAAAATTTTGAAAAGTTTTGAAGATACATAAACAAATGCGTGATACGCATGGTTTTGATAAAAAGTTAATTGCTCATAACTAAAAAAATAAAAGTTAGATTCAATCTTTAAAGGGTATTTCTTCATCATTTTTGGTATACTTGCATATGACGTTGGCCGGTCACTTCACCCTGGAACACATTGTATATTATTTAATATTTTTTTTTCGTACAAGGGCCTCATTTAAAACACATTAGGTATATAGGCACATAGAAATAAATAATGAATAATGTATTTATGTATCACTTAATTTATAAATTATAATTTACAAGCTTTTTTTCTTGCTAAATAATCATCGATTTTTTTTAGGTGATTTATTTAGTGTTACATGGCCTATAACAAAAAAATTAATGGACAAATTAGAGGCCCCTAAATAAATTCTAACTTTCGAGGGCCGGGGGCCATGGCCCCCCTTAATCCGGGCTTGAGGAGACTTCATCCCCCCCACCATTGGACGTGTTATGGTATCACATAATATAATCGTATATAAAAAAATGCAAAGTACAAACAATAATATTTTTTTTTATTTTTTTTATTTAAGAAAATATATACAATCTGTATTAACCATACAATAAGTAATAATGATGATTTATATACAAAACTGGACGGCTTGATAGAAGGGAGTGTCCAAACAACACTACTTTTTTTTTTTTTTTAAATTTATTTATTGGTTGAGGAGGTCCCAGGGCCAATTTCGCTTTAGACGACGTGGAGGGTTATCGGGGAGAGTGACGGGTGAGAGATTGGAAATTAGTGGATTAGGGTGGTTAACTGTGTTATTGTGAAATAATTTATAGTAGAGGGAGGCTAGGGTGCTTATGTAAGGGATTTTAAGGTCAGAGTGGAATGATATTTCTTAAAACAGTTTTGAAGAAACATTTTGGGTATTATAAATTATTTGTAATGGTTACTACGGTTACGGGATATAGTTATAACGACTAAGTAGGTATAAAGTAACTGATATCAAATTCTGATTTACTTTGTTTAACCCCGTCGCCTCCCATTGAAAAATCCTCGTTACGCCTTTACATCTAAATAGATAATATTATGCTAATACAATAACAATAAATAGGTACCTATACCGAAGCTATTGTAAATTTTTTCAGAAATTGTAATAGAGTACCTAGAAGCTTTTGATAAAGGTAATTAATAGACTCGTTAAATTACTTACATTAATCTGATGATGAATTTAATATTTTATAGTTAATTCAAATACGAACTAAGTATACCAATAATTGGTTCCATAATAATTATAGGGGAGAGTTCCCTAGGTTGGGCCACTTTTGACATTTAGGACTTTAGGAGTATTCCAGTTATCTAAAATTATATTTATTCAACTGCGCTAAAAATATATCTAAGCATGTGATTAACAGTTTGACAGTTATTTTTGTTGTTAAAAGTAAAATGATTACAGATATACCCAACTTGGGGAGTTAGGCAACCGGATGCTTTATTTGGACCAATCATATTTTTTAATTGAACCCCTATATAATTAACTTAAATAAATAAACCAAATTGCCACCTTTGAAATATATACGTACAAAATAAATATATATATGATATATTATATTTATTAAAAAAAATCAGATTTTTTAAAATGAAGACTAATGTTTATTAAAAACTTAAGTCAATATATATCAACCAAATTTTGATATCTCTTAATTACCATATAAAATACCATATGGTTGAAAACCGACATTGATGCTTCAATTTATAGTGGGAGTTCGCTATTATAATTCATAATACTAGATAAAAATCTGTGGAATAAGGAGACCAAACTCCGGTTCCGATAACTTCCCGAAATGAGTCGAACGATTAAATAGCCACAGCCCACAGGCTGCGCTGCATACGCTAGGGTTGCTGCTTAAACCAGCGTAGTATAGGAATCATTCATATGTCTTACGTTTTTTGGAAAATTTTTTAGATTTTGTAGGTTGAAAGATTACACATTTATACATGTGCATATGTGTATATATTTCATAAACATTCAACATTCTTCTGAAACAAATTTGAGTGTAACGATACGTGTCGGTATAGAACGATTGTTCCATAAAACACATTTGTGTGGTGTGTCGAATAGTATCGGGCTCAGACTTAGATATTGTGAACATAGATATAGTTTTAACAGATTGTATGATTATTTACAATTAATTGTATAATTTATTTACACGATAATCAAACAATAAAAGTGTGTAAGTGGATGTCGCTCTGCTGTACAGTAGGTTACAAGTGAGTCACTGTATAATGGATTATATTAAATTTGAATTCAATGATATCATAACATTGTATACGAAAAATGATTCTGAGCGGAGAAGGTTTGTCAGTCTAGATATTTTATATTGTTATTATATTTTATTACCTATAAATTACAACAAAATAATTAAAAATTTTATTTTTATTCGTTTCTATGGTGAAATACAATACGTTAGAAATTAAAATCCTGTTTTTAGCGGTTTTTTGTAATTTTTCGGTGGTATTTCCTGCGGTATTAAATAACTAATGAGAAAATCAAAAAATTATCACTCTAAAGTACCATCTTGATCCAATTTGCTAAAGGATAAGATACGATATGTTGAAATCTGAGCACTTCTTCTGGTAGAAATATTGTATACAGGATAAAAAAAAATACACCATTGTAAAACCACTAGATCCCTCACTCCGCTCAGAATCTAATATATTTATAAGAATATAATATACACGTATGGAACTAACTGTATAAATGCTAATCAAACTTACTATACAATCTAAAAACGGTCATGGTTCCAAATAATGAATATACTTTCCAAAAAAACCCAAAAAAAAACATGAATAATCCGTATAGGTACTACACGGGTTAAAGTAAAAACCTTGGAGACTGTAACATAGAATGTATAATAACTCCAAAGAGTCTATATAACAGTATGAAACATATTTACATATATAATATATTTATCATGATTAATGTTTAACAGCTGGGTAATTGAGGTGGCCCAAAAGCGCCGGAAAATTATTAGGGACTCTCCCCTATATCCAAGCTAAACAAAAAAAAAAACGAATTATTTTTCATGAAAACTCTTTTCATTTTTATTTATTAGATGCTAGATTAATGGCAGGAACATATTGTGAAAAGTTCTTACCCGATAATCAACCTAATCAATGAGTACTTTATCAGAAAAAAATGTTTTGATTTATATATCTAAGATTTATGTATCTATAATAATAATAAATTGTTAATTGATATTGTACTAATTAAGTAATAAGTAATAACATTGATTTTATATGATAAACTATAATCATTCGGCTATTATTTGTATATTATGTGCCTCATACCATAGTATTAATATATTACAAATTATAATTTTTTTTGATAGACGTGCACATGTAACTAACATATTACTTTGTATAACTTAAAATTGTACAATATATAAATAAATAAAACTACATTTTACATCAGTTATTTTTGTATACAAAATACGCATAAATTACTTTACCTACTCAAGATTTGTTTTTAATTTTGTAACAAACGTCTTTTAACGAGCTAGAACAATGCTGTAAAAACAATTTGTGGAAATCATTATTTTGAAAGGTATATCCTTACAAAGCTTAAGATTTTACGTTAATACGCATGCGCACAAAGCACAACACTGTACTTAACTGCCGCACTCAACGCCTATAAGCAGGGGTCGAAACGTTTCAAATTTTAACGGTTACGGTTTTAGTTTTTGAGAACGGTTTTCTAAATTTTCTGGTTTTGGTTTAGGTTTTAAGACCAGTTTTTTAAATTTTTTGGTTTTGGTTTCGGTTTTAAAAAAGGTTTTTCAAATATTTTATCGGTTTAAAGAACGGTTTTAGAAAATTTTCGGTTTTGGTTTTTGGAACGGTTTTTAAAAATTTCCATTTTATTTTCCTGTCTAATTACTGTAGATTCGATTTTTATTATCTATTAACTATTATAAGGGCCGAGTCTAAAGCCCTGAAATATGTCTACTTTGTATAATTAGTGTACAATATACGATATAACAAATAAACGTTCAGCAGAACTAATTTCGTGTTATTAACTTGAATATTTTGTACCTAAATTAGGTGCATCATGCCTACTTTTGCATTCGACATAATATTATGTTGCCATATTATGGTTGAGATCATTATTCGATTACATTAATATTTAATTGTATATTACAATAACATCACACTATATTATTTGTATTTTCAATTTTCAATCATAAGTTTAGTAATAATATATATTATATTAATATTTCGTAATACTCAGTAACTGCATCGGGATTTTTATCAATAAATCCAAACATAATAATTTCTTCGTATAAAAATAGTAGAATTACAATTAATATAATTAACTTTATGGAATTCAAAGAAACCGACATTAGTTTTAAATTTTAATCCGTTTTTCAAGAACAGTACAAGAGTGGTTTTTCAATTCTATGGTTTCGGTTTGGGTTTTGAAAACGGTTTTTTAAGGTCTTAGGTTTCGGTTACGGTTTTTTAGCCGGTGTTTCAAAGCTTTTGGTTCCGGTTCCAGTTCCGGTGTTCAGAAATGAGAAAACCGCGGTTTTAACCGGTTTTTTGGAAAACCGGTTAAACCGGTTTCGATCCCTGCCTATAAGGTTATAACTAATAACGCTATAACATACTATTGCCAAAATATACAAAATCGAGATACGCATCGATCCTTATAGAAAAAAAGGCAGGAAGTCGATTGGCGCTATCAGAATTAAACTTCAATCGTCCATTCCATGAACAAAATCGGTTCATAAATGTATAATTAATCCAAAACGTACTATTTCCCAAAGTATCACTATAGGAGAAAATATTTAACAAAAACTAAACTGCTCTTCCTGGAAAATCAAGTTTATGGCAATAATACGTTTTGGATTGTCAACCCTCAATTTCTATTTTTTTTACATATTTTAACGAGTTAAGAATTATGGTAAATTTACACTTTAACACTTGATCTCCATTTCGGATTTTTAGTAATTTTATTTTAATATTAAAAACAATAGTTATCCACGTCAATTCGCCCACCAAAATATCGGTGTAAATGTTGAAGTTGGCGTTCACCGTTTCAAAAATCTCCTTGTAACTGTTGAAAACTTGTACCAATCATACATTAAAAAATATGGTTATTTCGCGCATTCGAATGGATCTGAGAAATGTGGAATTGGGTGAAAGTGGCGGGGTACAATCCGTTTTAGATTGGAGTATATACTTCCGATTAGCTAAAATGTAATAATTATGGACAATATTGAAAACTTTAATAATGTACCCATTTTGCCTATACAATTCGCCGTTCAACATATTATATATTTTGTGCACACAATTTAAAACGATTCTGAGTGGAGACGGTTTGTCAGCCTGGATATTTTAAATTGTCATTATAGGTATATTGAGATTGACTATTTCTCTAAATATCTTGCAAAAAGTTTATTTTAAATCATGATTATTAAATAATTCTCAAAGAATTTCAACTGGTAAACTCATACTTTGCATGCGATAACTACCAATATAGGGAACTTATTGTTCGAATTTCAAGTTGTAAGAGTTAGTTATAAAAAAAAATGATTTAGCTCTTAACCAAAATTAAACCTTTATCAAATATTTCAATTAAAAGCATTAATGCATATTTTACTAAGCTTTGAAGGACCATAGGTAATAAACTAGCGAACCAAAATTGATGATTTCAGATTTGACTATCAACATTTTCAGAAAAAAAAAGCTTTACCAGAATCCACTAAAAATATAGTAGTTACCGTTTGAAAATGGTATTGAAAATTTGAGGATAATTTTATTCTCATAAACAATGATGTTGATTGGAGGTACGCAAGGTAGATTTTTATCATCCAACCAACACAAAAGGCGGATACAAGAAACTCCACTGGGACGAACTGGATCTAAAGACACCTAAAATCAAATGTTTGGTTAGAAAATATATGCCATATTTTGATAATGTGTTTATTTGCTACATTGTACTAAAAATATATTTATTTTATTTTACCTTAAAACGTTGATCGAGTCTTGCAACTTCACCTTCTAATGCTTTGGGTATGATACTTTGAACTTCGTTGGAATTTTATTTCCTGCATAAGGTAATGGTGACATTTAAAATGCAATTAATAATTAATTAAATAATCAATTACATTATCAACATTGAGAAATTTAACTTACAAAGGTCGTCTTTGGCCCATCATAAATTCTATACAAGTGGCAAATGTTCTGTGGAATGTATGATTTATGTCTGGAGATTGTATCATTAACCCAATCACTTCAATTAACGGATGCACCTCCCTCATGGTAGATGATTGTGGTGGAGGCACACTTCCACCTTCTTCCTAATAATAATGTTTATAGTAATTTATTATTGTAAAAAAGGAACAGTGGAATAAACTGTTTGAAAGAAATAACAAGTAATTACTCTGCTTAAATCTAATCTTTCCAAAGCAGTTTCACATTTCACCAAAGTTTTCAGGGGCATCTTTTGGGTGGGAGTTGACAGTATTTCTAGAAGCTTTTTCATCTTGCTTAATTTCTCAACGTTCATAGTTATTGAATATTGATTATTATGATAAAAATATATTATTAAAATTAATTACAGCAGTTAATGTAAGGATAACATTTTTCGTAAAGGTTCAATGTACTTACTTAGTTGCCTTACTTTTTCTCTATATGTTATGTCTTCTTGAGCCAGAGGACTTGGGCCAGCATTAGATGGAGGTTTCATAGGAGTATTTAAAGATGGAGCAGAATTACCTGGTGATGGCACATTACCTGAAAAATTATTTCACACACAGGGTCATAAATAGTATATACATATTGTATATAAATAAGGTTATGGAAATCATTACCTATTGAACATTTTAAAATTAATAGTTCAACATCTATAATAACTATTTTTTAAATATATCTGTTACAATTTTAATAATTCTTTTTGACTTTTGTTATGATTTGTTTTGATGTATGGTTGCTCTGTTAGTTTCTAGGTATATTTCTAAATGCATTGTTATTTTTCTCTCAGCTATCTCATCCACTAGTTTCTCTCTGTAAGTGGTGTCCATAAGTTTATAAGCCTATGGTTGCATCCACAATATAAATAAATTAGTTTTATATTGTAAAATAAACAGATTGTCATCTATAGATGGAACAAAAAATAACACAATATTGCCTATTATTATTATTTTTGAACAATTTTAGTTATTTTGTAATTATTGTTACTAGGGTAAAGTACTAAAGTATACAGTTATTGGCACTTTAAGCAAAAATTGAATTTCATAGTATTTTATCATTAATATATTAGTGATTAATATATTTTTGACCTCCTTGATTATAATCAAAATATTGTAATCTATCATAATTTGTTATCAGATTTTAAATCCATTTAATATATATTTTGTTTTTAATACTTTAATATAAAATGTCCAAAAACTACAGTTATTGGCACTATAATTCAGTTATTGATTTTTAGATTTCAGTTATTGACACCCTCTTTAAATTGTTTATTTAATTTAGTTAATTGTAGGTAGGTAGGTAGGTAGGTACCTAATTAGGTACTTACTAATTATTTAGGTAATTAAAAATATATAAAAATAAAATTATGCTTGAAAATTATATTATTTACCTATTATAATTAAAATGTATCTATATCATTTAAATATAATAATTAGGTATATAAAATAAAAATGTTTATATTATACCTACCTTTCAAACTTCAAATGCAACAAGTGAATTATTTAATTTCACAAATTTTATACACAGGTAATTATAGGTACCTAGTTACCTAAGTTCATTGCACAATATTTTACTTAATAACACATTATACATATTTGAGTATTGCTTTGAAACATTTACAATTGTTTTTTCTTAGAAATCATATTATTCTTCTTATTGAGTCCGGTTT
>NC_042496.1:22705652-22707759 GCF_005508785.2 Acyrthosiphon pisum
AAACACAACTAAATAATGGAAAAAAATAAATGAATACATTTGGTAACGAATTCGGGTAATCTAATAAATAAAAATCACATACATATTTGGTAACGTCCTAGATGTATTTTTAATGTAATTTTGCTATAATCATAAGTTATTAGGTAAGTACTATGCAGACTTTCCAAAATGTAAAATATTTTAGACATTATAATATCAGGTCTATATAAAATGTAGGTACTTCAAGTATTTTATTAAGATTTTAACTCATGAAGGTTACCTAATCATTTTTAATCACAACAAAAACATCAAAATAAATTTAATTCAAAACTGGTGTCGTGTAAATATTTCCGTTTTACCGCTGTTTTTTGTTGCCAATTTGTTACCTATTATTTGCAATAGTTAAATAGGTATAACTTATATTTATAAATATTTTAACCTTGTTTTGAACTTTTAGTTCTTAGCTATAAAAATTGAACATTATATACTTTTTTAAATACAAAATAATTTTATAATGTTCGCGATTATGATGGATTTCATTCCGGATTTCATCAACATTTGAATTTAAAATGCTTATAAAAAAAATTGTGCCTTTAATTTTTATATGTTCAATACTTTTGAACTTCTACTATGAAATGACTTATGGTCTATGGGTTTTCAAGTTTTTTGATTCAGCAATCCTTCCATTATCCTTTTTTGATACATTTTATATTTTTTAATTATTATAATATATACTATTTGTATACCTATATCAAATTTATAATAGATCTATATATTTTGGTTTTTTTTTTAAATATTGAGCAATAAAAAAATATACCTAATAACCGGTACACATTTGATAACTTAAGTGTACACTATAATTTTGTATACAATTTATAAATTATTTTTTTATATTCTCCACAATAGGCAAATAATAATATAGATACCAATGTGTGTTAGTTTTTTATTACTTGTGCAAAGTGCAACTTTTTGGATAGAAAACATGTGGTATTTGGCCATGTAATGATGGGTTGTTGGTAATGAGAAAAATTGAAAATGTTCTTACTGGTCCCAACAACGAACCAAAAATACCTATTGTTATATCACAATGTGGACAGTTATAAAAGTTATGAATTGTACTTATTTTTATATATATATATATATATTTCATGTTGTTCTTCTGTATGAATGCATATTAAAAAACATAAATTTCAAATTTATACTGTGCGAAATTTAGTAAATATTTTTATAAAGTTTAACAACACTCATAAAGTTCTAACTTAAGTATTTTAAGTCTGTGAGATAAGATAATTAATTTTTTTTAAATAGATACAATGGTTATCAATTGCATTGGAATGAGAATGAGAAACCTACATACACATAGTAAGAAAAACAATATAGATTCATAAGATTATTATAGGTTCTAGATATTTATAACAAAACAATTACAATAATTAATTCTTAAAATATTATTGTTTTTATTATTAACCGTTCAAGATTACTTTTGCAACATAATTTTATTATTCATGCATATCTTAACCTTATCTACAGATTCAGAAGTCCCATACTTTTTTTCCAACTTTAACCACTTATTAAACAAACTATTCATCTTTTTCGGTGCTAATGTTTGTGTTGTTGCTCTTTCTAATGCACGTCTAAAATCATAAAAAATAATTTTATATTATTATTCCCATCCTGTCATGAAGTGCTATTGCTGAATAGTTTCTTCTCCAAGCCAACCATGATGACCTATATTATATTCTACATCCATTGTGCTTATTGTAATTTTTCTTATATACAGATTGTACAAATAAAAACCTAATATGTCAAAAAAAAAAAAATATTATTATTAAACAAGCTATGATGGACATTTAAGGAATAATGTCTTGGTTAGAATTAAAGTGTTCTTACCTAATAACCGGTACACATTTGATCCCTAACGATTATTAGGTAATAATTGAACATAAATGGATGTATTAAATTTTCTTTATTTTTCATATAATATACTGTCACACTGTATAGTAGATACTTTATAAGAATAAACATAATTATCAATTTTAATTTTTACATGGTTTTCCAAACCATTTGACTATTATCTTATACCTAGTTTATTATTTCTATGATTAATTAATAGTTAGGTTAACTGTTT
>NC_042496.1:22708492-22711672 GCF_005508785.2 Acyrthosiphon pisum
CAAAACCATAAAGAATTTGAAAACATTGATGAAAATGCTCCCTGTTTTGATGTTAATGAAGAAATTTGTGATGTTGTAGTACAAAATGTTCTTAAAAAAAGGAAGTTAGAAGATTATGATGAAGAAGAAGAAGAAGAAGAAGAAGAAGAAGATACCAAACCACCAGTTACAGCTAGAGAGGCTAAAAAGTGCATTGATTTGTTGCAGAAGTTCTTCATGCAAGAGGGTAACGAAAATAGTCCGTGTGATAAGCTTGAAGCGTGTGCCCATTTTGTTAACCAGATCCACACTAAACAGCTTAGACAACAAACAATTACAACGTTTTGTATACCTTCCACATCCAAATATTAATTTTATTTATTGTATGTATGTATATTATATTTAATTTAATTTATATAGTAATTATTTCATTTTTTTTCAATTACATATATGATAATAAAAATAAAAAAATTTTTGTATTATAATTTTTTTTTTTACTAATTTCGGTTTTTATGGGCAACCGCTTAATGTGGGCAAACAGAGCTGGTCCCAACGTGCCCACATTAAGCGGAATCCACTGTATCTTAGAATTCATATGCTATCAATATCTATTAAATACAATATTTTTAACTAGAATTTTTCTCTATATTTAAAATAAAAGATTCTAACTAGTTAGTAAGCTTAGTTAGTTTAATTTATTATCAAACAATTGTCCGATTTAAAATACAAAAATCTGTATTACCTATAAATTACAAAAACCAGCTTTTGAAATCCAAAAGTTTGTGATTTGGATTCTGTTGTCTGTAATCTAGATTTTTGACACATCACTACTACATTTGGACTAGGAGTCGCTTTTTCACGTATATTTAAGAACACAGATGTTAGTGTTTTTATGAAAATGGTGTTAAAGTGCGTGTAATTTTATTAAAATACACGCGTACACCTATATTTAGAGTCGCACGTACACGTGTATTAAAAGTCCGTATACCCATGTACACGTGTAATAAAAGTCTGTATACCGGATGAGATGAATTCATGTATATTAAAAGTCCTTGCACCATAATAAGTGGCCAATACCAAATCCTGGCGCACGCGAATTCACATGGAATTTAAACACGTGCAGCAATGCCGCGTCGAACAACCAGGTTGACTGTTTGGTTTACGCACTGGGGCACGGGTGCTCAGCAGACGCTAGAACGTGTAGCAATGCAAGCGCTTACAGGACAAGCCAAGCGGACGTACTTTTGTTGGCGTGGGCCAACGGTTGTCCGTGGAATGCAGATACGTGCAGCAGTGCGTCTCTCAATGGGCACTTGTTTTGGTCAACTCGAGGGCAATGGGTGCCCTCGGGACGAGACTACGACAAGTAAACGGCCGTGTTAACTGCCTCCATTATGCCGTGACAACAGGGTGCCCACAAATATACGGACGGCCGTTTGCAGCGGTGGCCACGTAATTTCATTTTTTATTGAGGGGGGCAAAGGTTTTGACCAGCCCGAATGGGTAAAAATGACGCCCCACCAATTATTTAGATAGTATTGAATTATTATTAAAACAATTACCTAGGTATTATATTTTACAATAAATATATTTTTTTTTTTATTGTTTTTTTAGTCATTTGACTATCGAATTATTATTTTATAAATTGTATAATTAAAATGTCCAATGATATTTTTCCGTATAATACATAATTTTTTTTTATAAAATTATTTTCGATTCTGAGCGGAGCGATGAATGTATTGGTTTTACAATGATGTTTTTTTTCTGGTCTGTTATCACGTTTTAGGAAAGTAAAAATGCTTAATTTTCTTCAACAGTATCTTTTCTGATAGGAAAGCGAATGTATAGTTGGTACTTTGAGGGGGGGGGGGCAAAAGAAAAAAATGATTAGTATTTTTCGAAAGCGCAGGGAAAAAGAAAAGAAAAATTAAGGAAAAACGTTAATTTTTACGCAAAATCGGTTTTCGATAAAATCTCTAATATAAATTACTATAGATACATTCAATTTTCACTGATTGTTTATATTAGCATTTTCTATAACATTTAAAAAAAATATTGATTTGTTTAGAGCTGTTTAGTGTTTACGGACATTTTCAGTTTCCAATTATTTAATTTTTTTTTTCTATAATATCAATAAAATTTTATTTGTTGGGTAAACAAACTTGAAAATTTAATAATATTTTATGATAGTAATTATTTTTTCTTATATTTTAATTATGTTAAACTCTTGTGTGTTTTGTTTTTAAATTAATTATTATTCAACATTTATAATGTATTCACATTAAATAATAAAAACCGTGCCCCCAGCACAAGCTTCGCTTATAGGGGAAGTTGCAATATCTAATTCTTATTTTTATAAATATTGTATATTATATCCATTGTTGCAATAAAGATTATTATTATTAAAATACAATGAATACAATGAATACAATTGATATAATATTGATACAATTGTTGCGATGACAATTGAAAAATATTAAAAATCCAGTCACAATTATTTTTATAAGCATTTAAGCTTTAAAAATCATGAAAATGTCCAAATTATTTTGAGTTAGACATTCATAAGAAATTTTTTTTTTAAATCTAAGATTTTAAAATGTAATACAAGATTGCTTATAAGGTTATATACTCTTAACAAAAAAAATAAAAATGTCTAAGAAAGTCAAATTAAATTTGTATGGGTGTTTGAAGCAGGGACTGGAACCTTTATGATTTTATCGGTTTGGGTTTAGGTTTCGGTTCTCAAAAATATCGAGTTTCGGTTTCGGTTTCGGTTAATACCGGTTTTAACCCTTATTATTTGACTTTTTTTTTATCAATAAAGTATTCTTTTATTCTACTATATAAAAAAATGAACATAATATTAATAACCTCTTTTTAGTGACAGGTATTTGTAATTAAGTGTAACTATTTCAGAATTTAGGTAATATTATAAAAAAATGAATTATTATAAAATAATATATTAAAATAAATAAATACATTTTAATATTTAAAATAAATAAAAATTATTAAAAAAAACAAATATGAATGAATTTTTAACACACTTGGGTGACCCATGTTTTAGTTTGATATAATAATTTATAACTTATATATAAAAATATAAATGTAAACAATATATACTGCGATAATGAAGACGGAAGAACAGTTTAGTAGAATTGTCGTACAAGACAATTTTTTAGGAACTGAAACCTTAACCGAACC
>NC_042496.1:22711722-22719245 GCF_005508785.2 Acyrthosiphon pisum
AATTTATAATTTATACGACAACTTATAGCATTATTTTCAGAAATTCTACATCAGCTGTTGCAAATTGCGATTCAATAATAATATTGATATCGATTACATGGAAATTAGAATATGGATTTTTGGTATTTCTTTTATGACAATTCTGTTTTACTTGTACACATAATAATATTCTTATTTCTTAGCATTGATAAACTTTTATAGGTCTACAATTCTATAATTATTTATTATTACTAATAATTAGTTATTACTAATTTACACCATAGATAAAATATCTATTGGATTTTGGAACCGAAAAAACCGTAAAAACCTCTACATCAAAATATAGGTTTCGGTTCCTAAAAAAATGTATTTAAGGGTTCCGGTTCCCAATATTCAAAGGGTTCCGGTTCCAAAACCGCTTCTTTTCGGTACGGTTCCAGTCCCTGGTTTGAAGTATTGTATTTAAAACTATTGTTCTTTCTAAATATTTAGGTAATTAATATTATAGGTATCTGAAATATTAAATAACACCTACCTTTCTTACCTTATACAGTTTAAGGTAAGAAAGGTAGGTGTTATTAGTTATACAATGAGTGGTTTGACACCCATTCCTTTTACACCTCAACAATTTCCTTTCTTTCCCGCAATCATTTTTTATTTAATACTTCATTTCACTATCACATTTATTGCACAGTATATTTTTTAAATTTACTAAAAGATTTTTCGCAATTAAAAAATTAGTAACTGATTCTTTGTTTTATAAAATTTTGTAAAATTGTATTGCAATCATTTTGAACGTCACGTGAAAATATAAAATTGTGTGTGAAATGTGGACTCAAGTATTGTGATACAGAAAAAGAGAGTCCTATTGTCCTAATCTTTATTACAACGGTAGTAAAGATATAAATTGCATAGTAGAGCATATCGTCCCCGTTCATGCAAAGTACACTAAGTCCAAAAATCGACTTAGAAATTTGTATTTTAACAATAATAAGAGCTATAAATTCCACAGTGTCATATTATTTACAACTACTCATTAACAGCTACTTCCCTTAAGGGAAACTCAATTAAAAAAAGAAAGAAAAAAATTTGGTTACATATGGTATACATTTAATGTTTGAAAAAATTTCAAAAGCTGATTCATGTTTTTGAACTTGGTGTGTTTTGCATGAACGGGGACGATATATAACAAGTGTCTTTTAATCGCAGGTAAACCGCTATCTGGAGTGGATTGCATACGACAAGATAGCCGGTGGTCATTTTGTAAATGTAAATTTCAATTTTTAAATAGTAAATACTTCATATTTTGCATAAATCAATATTTTGTATAACAATTCTTAATTATTTAGGGTGATGGAACTGGGGCTATGACTATATACGAAGCAGATACATTTTCAGATGAAAATTTTAAACTTAACCATGATGCACCTGGACTTTTATAAATGGTAAGTGTACACTATAATTTTGTATACAATTTATAAATTATTTTTTTATATTCTCCACAATAGGCAAATAATAGTATAGATACCAATGTGTGTTAGTTTTTTATTACTTGTGCAAAGTGCAACTTTTTGGATAGAAAACATGTGGTATTTGGCCATGTAATGATGGGTTGTTGGTAATGAGAAAAATTGAAAATGTTCTTACTGGTCCCAACAACGAATCAAAAATACCTATTGTTATATCACAATGTGGACAGTTATAAAAGTTATGAATTGTACTTATTTTTATATATATATATTTCATGTTGTTCTTCTGTATGAATGCATATTAAAAAACATAAATTTCAAATTTATACTGTGCGAAATTTAGTAAATATTTTTGTAAAGTTTAACAACACTCATATAAAGTTCTAACTTAAGTATTTTAAGTCTGTGAGATAAGATAATTAATTTTTTTTAAATAGATACAATGGTTATCAATTGCATTGGAATGAGAATGAGAAACCTACATACACATAGTAAGAAAAACAATAGATTCATAAGATTATTATAGGTTCTAGATATTTATAACAAAACAATTACAATAATTAATTCTAAAAATATTATTGTTTTTATTATTAACCGTTCAAGATTACTTTTGCAACATAATTATTCATGCATATCTTAACCTTATCTACAGATTCAGAAGTCCCATGCTTTTTTTCCAACTTTAACCACTTATTAAACAAACTATTCATCTTTCTCGGTGCTAATGTTTGTGTTGTTGCTCTTTCTAATGCATGTCTAAAATCATAAAAAATAATTTTATATTATTATTAAACAAGCTATGATGGACATTTAAGGAATAATGTCTTGGTTAGAATTAAAGTGTTCTTACCTTGCCAAATCTATTTTGTTGGATTTTACCAACATATCTACATATAAACTCAATACATTAATACGTGAAGGATAGCAAGTTAAGACATGTTCAAAAAGTGTTTGTGCTTCTTCTTTCGATCCTACATGATTTTCCAGCAAAGCAAATTTACTTATCATAATGACATCTTTTAAATAGAAAAAATACAATAAAATTGAATTAATATATTATTATAGTATTGCACAACGATGTCAATATTGTAGGCAATTTTTGTTATTTTTTAATATTTGTATTTTATTTATAAATAGGAATCGGATTTGAAGGCAAGTGTTTTTTTTTGAGAACAATAGAAAAATAAATCGTCTTAAATTTAATTTGTATGTACGCATTGAAATACTAAGAGATGTATTTTGCATTGGAACATGAAATTAAAATTGTATGTTGTCATTCAAAAAGTAAAAAATATGTTTTATAACGACTTAAACCATGTAAACATCTTAATATTATCTCATTTTTATTTGAGAACAGAACTTTTTTATGGCGCGGTGAAGGAGGTAATCAAGAGGCCTCTGAGTTTCTTAAGTCGTGGTGGATGGTTAAAATGACCAATAAGTGATAATTTAGTATTAACTTTAATATTTTAGTAATAACTACAACAGGTAGACGGTATTAGTAGTTATAATTAAGAGGACATACTACACGCATGTGTTGTCTCTGTCTTACAAATGTGTAATATAGCAAATTGTATGCTCATCAGAACACGTGTAGCTTCATTAGCTTAATAATTAGAGTGAATTGACCTCTTATAAAATCTAAAGGTTAGATTATTATCTAGACAACCTCATGGGCTTTTAATAATATTTTATTTTTAAACCAAGTTATGAGTATTTAAAGATGTACAAACAATTTACAACATTAAAATACCTAACTTGCTTTAAAATTAAAATATAATAAAAAGCACATGAGGTTGCCTAGACAATAATCTTACCTTTAAATTTTATAATAGTCAAATCACTCTAAATTTTAAATTAACAGAGCTTTACATGTTCTGCTGAGCGTAAAATTTGTTATGTTATACACTTGTAAGATGGAGACAACACATGCCGGTATCACATCCTCATAGTATGATAATGAATGTCTTTATCGGGCTATTGGTGCTGCGGGGTGGGTAAAATCAGGGTTGGTAATATATTCGTATAAAACGTTTTATACGTTACACGTATAATATCCCACGTATAAAACGTACAAAACTAAATAACGACTAAGGGCCGTTCTTACAATGTCCGGTAAAGTGTCGGTTAACGCTAACCGGAGGTCGTAAGAACTAGCCTTAGATTTAGAATACAATTAAAAACAATACAAATTTCTTTTTTTGTAATTTTAAGTTATGACAAAAACATATACCTATATATTTGTATTAATATAACAAATTATTTAATTATCACAAATGTCTTTTTTGTTATTATAAAATAATAATTATTAATATTAATGTAGTTTATTAAGACAGAATAAATGTATGAACTAAATGGTACTTAGTAATTAATATAAAAAAATTATCACAAAATATGACAATTTTATTATTATACATTTATAACTTTATAAGAGCTGTTCAATCCAGCAAAAAAATAATATAATATAAAACGTATAAAACCAAGTGGTTTTATACTGTACGTTTTGTATGTACGTATAATACGTGTTTTATACTGTACTGTATTATACGTTCCAACCCTGGGTAAAATACTAAGCTGGCCTTTGACAAAACTTTAAGTTCACCACTGTTCTTTATCCACTAAATCACATTTTGTAAGTGTTTTTATTTTGTTTTTATTTATTATAGGATTTTGTAATTTTGTGATCTAAGAATTTTACAATATTTCTATTTAATATATAAGTTAACATACGTGATTTGGTTGGAAGATTTGATATTGCTTTTTGTAAAATCAATCTTGCTTGGTCAGATTTATTTAGTCTGAAGTACATAATAGCACAACGTAGATAAGCATCAAGAGAATCACTAAACTTTGTAATTATTTTTGAAGTGAATTTATCTAGTCCCTAAATCAAACAAAATCATTAAAAATAAAGTTTACTATAGAACTAGGTGCATGTTTGTTATTGCCTTGCCACTGAGCTGTATACAATTTATCACCCCGCCATTAGACTTTCTCTGATATAAAATTTCGATATTTCTCTGTATTTCTATGATATCTTACTTTTAAGTTAGTATGTATTATTTGAAATTCTATTTTATTCTTTTTTAATGATTTTAGTATGTAGAAGACTTGTGGTTTTAACTTATATTGTAGGTATGTATAAATATATAAGTCGGTACATATCTCATAAATGTTATTAGCTTATTATAGAATATTGTAAAAAAATTAATTTCAAAGAGTTATTCAAGTTATTTCCCGCAATACTGGCATTAAAATTTTATAACAAAAATATATTATTAAAACAAAACAAAATTTCAGACATTCAAGAATCTTTATAAAACTATTTAATTTGACTACATGTAATTATTATGAGACATTAAAAAATTATTAACAATGCAACTATTAATTGTAAACAATTTATTATTATTATTTACTTTTAGTTTTGTAGCGGTATATAAAACATATCATAGTACAATAGACTGACCGTGTGTCGGGGTATTATTTTTTTACGCGGCACAGTGGCTAGGGAATAACAAGAAGTACCAAGAAAAATTGTTATTAATTATTATCAAACTGTACTTTTAATACATTAGATTCTTCAAATATTTCCAATATTTTTATATAAACCATATATTCATCATTTGAACGTAATGCTTCATTCATTGTTTGTTTAAATGATTCCTAAAATATAATAAATGTTATTGTTTTATTTGTTTTAAACTATTAACCCTTTGAGGAGCAGCCTTAGAAATTAGAATACGTAAATGCAACTCAGGATGCGGCTTAGAAATGAAAAATTGGAAAAAAAAAATTATGAAGAAGACGTTTATGTACGTCCTATTTTAATAGGATTGATAAATGAAAAGAAATCGATTGATTGAAATTAAACTTCACAGATGACAGCACATATTTTTATAAGGTATTTTACGGTAATGAAACATAAGCAAAGAAATTAAAAGAAATTTGCGGTAAAAATGTATATATATATAACATCCATGCTTTTTTTGACAGTATATTTTAAAACGTATATATACGACCATGCCCCTCAAAGGGTTAATATGATAATATATAAAGAAAAAATATTATGAATTATTATAAAATGTGTTTCAAAGTGCAGAGGATGAGTGAGGAACATATCAACATTTCAAATATCTAGGAATGATTATAATATATTATGTGAATCCAATTTTCTCTCCAATATGTAGCAGTTATAAATATTATAACGCTGAATATTTAATAACCAATTCAGTTAAAAGTAATTCAATTTTAAAATAAACCAAATTTTTAATCTTTTTACCTTGTTGCCATATAATTCTTCTGCAATTAAAAGTGCAGTCCAAACATTTAGTTTTTCTATCTCTTCTCTAGCATCAATTGTAGTCAATGCTCTTTTTGCTGTTGCCCTTGCTGTTTCTAAATTTCTAGTCTATAAATTAAAATAATAATATATTTAATCACAATGCACATTTCCACAATTATTTTAATTAAACAGGGACTAACGTAAGAAAAATTATAATGATGTTGTGTAATAATTTTACAAGTGTAAATCATGAGTTATAGACTACAATGCTACATTCAATAAGTGATGTTTAAAGTTTAAACATTGTAAAAGAACATTTACTATGGTTAAAAGTCAAAAGCGTAGTTCCATGGAATAAATTAAAAGTTTTAGTTATTTTAAAATGAAATTAATTATTACATGTAAATAGAAAGCCATGTATTTCATCCAAATAAATGAGCTGCCGGGATTATCCAACAATAATCGCTCATAGTGATCAGGATTTAGTGGATCTCTTTCAATTTGAATTAATTCTGCTTCAAGTTTTCTATTTCTTATTTCTCGTTGTTTTTTTTCTTCACGCCATTGATTCTTAAATTTTAACTTGCGCATTTTTTTCTTACTCGCTTCATTGTCCTCATCCTAAAATTGAATATATATGTTGTAAGAATGTTAATGAGTGAATGAAATTTATAAGGTGATTATGAAAAATTTAGGACTCCCGATCCTTACGAAAAGTAAGTTTATTAATGATTATTTCTAATTTATATTGATGAATTAATAAATTCTAATTTGTTGTGTCTTACTTTGTCAGAATCCTCAGATTCACTGCTATTTTCACTGAAATAACAAGGAGTGACATCCCATTCAAATCCCCCATCCAAGAGAACCGTTGCTGGAGGCCGCATGGTGAATTATACAAAATTTGTCAAGAAAAGGTGAAGCGAAACGACGAGAAAATGGCTAAACCAAATGTCTAACAAACATTAATGATAACGGTTATTGATGACAAACAATAACCAGTAGGCACACTTTTCAAGAATTACATGGGTTCTTATTGTGGGGGGGGGGATAGATTTGCAACACCTGTTGGGATATCAGTGTAGCCTGTATACGAAATGTTACGAAATGTTATTCAACAGGCGGTGTTCGGGGGATATTTTCTTTTTGGTATTACTAGCGCGGAGTAGCGCCGCCGTAGTGGATACTCATGGAACTAGAACACATCATACGAATTTCTAGTTCCATAAGTATCCACTAAGACGGCGCTAGTGAAGCTAAAAGGAAAATATCCCCCCGAACTTCGCCTGTTGTACGACATTTCGTGGTCAACCCCCCCCCCCACACCCTCCAACCATGTCGTGTCCAGTCCTGTATATTATATCCATAGATATATACAACAACGAGATAGCCGTCTCCTTCTTGTCATCGAAGTCGGCCGCCATTTTCAAAGCGGGCAATGCTTACAAAATAATATTATCGCAGTATGTATGTATAGATAAATATTTATGTGTATAAATCAATGTAAAATAAATGTAAACATTGCCTGCTTTATAAATGGCGGCCGATTTCCGCATTGGTCACAACCACAGATATATAAAAATACTAGATAGACGACTCCTACAATGTAATAATTATGAAGCCGACAAAATGGCCGAAATACTCTTATCTATGAGGTGAATGTTTACAACACGAACTAAGATATACAGGACTGGAAACGAATGTTGATACGAGTACACCTTAATATTATGAATCTGCGGGGGACGGAGGGAATTTCAGTTAATAATCAACACTAGCGCTCAACTCTTGGCCGG
>NC_042496.1:22720243-22724419 GCF_005508785.2 Acyrthosiphon pisum
ACTATGTTAGGTAGGTGTAAAATGTATAATAATATAATATATAATTATATTATAATAATGTATAATTATATATTTTACGAAGCATGAAAAAGGCGGGAAATTAAGCTTCTGTTAATGTAGTCCTGTTCATAGACATACCGATTTATTAATTTCTTGTTTTGGATACCTAGATAGCGCCAGTGTTGACAAGAACTCGAAGCCCCCGTACCCCGCTCATTGTGTACATTAAGGAGGATTTACCTCTCACACCCTCCAACCTTATCGTTTCCAGTCCTGTATATCTTAGTTCGTGGTTTACAAAATATAAATTATGATAAACTGTGATAAATGATAATTTTATGGCGGGAATCTAAAACTATTAAATATGTATTACAAATTGCAACATAATTATACACTTACAAGGTACAACACTCACTAAGATTTACTTTTTAATTTTATAGTATATCTTAGTCCTTGACTTAAAATGAAGATTAAAAGTATAATTTATTGCAACAAACGAGAAATACCATATAGATATAATTAACAAGTTTCAAGCTCGTCCAATAAGCACATGCTTGAATTCTAATGGTCTGAGTTCATATTAAAAATGAACTAAAATGAAAATAAATATAACTTTATGTTATGTCATATTATAACATAATAAAGTAAAAGAAAAAAGAAGAAAAAAAGATATAATTTTATATTAAATATAAGAGAGAATATTATTAATATTTATTTTATACTTGGTGAAATTATAAAATTGGTTGAATTAATATTATATTTATGTAATAACAAGACTCTTCTAATTATTAGGCGTTGAGTTTCAAAATAAATGCCATTAAATGGTACAATTATTTTATGATCTTGTATTTATAACAATACAAAGGATGGAATTTACTTGTATTAACTTTAAACATATATGGTATAAATGTATAATACAATTTGCAGTTCATAAGTTGTGACCAAAAGTTCAATCATTAAACCCATGGTAAATTATATTAGTAAAATACGATTTAGTTTTGTTAAGAATGATTTTGATTAATTAATTTATAGTTGAGGGTAAAACATTGTTGTGTATAGGAATATGTAAAGCCACACACAAAAATGCTATAAGAAAATAATAAATAACTTGAGTTATAATAACTAACATATTATCGATATACCGGGTGATTCTTTTATCAAACAACACTCATTACTTCAAAAAGTGTAAGTTTTTTTGAAAATATTTTTTTACATACTTTCAAGTCGCTTATAAAACGACGTTTTTCTTAAAAAATTATATTTTTAAATATTTTTTATCCTTATAATTTTTTAAGTTTTTTACTTTTTTGAATGACAACATAGGGTTTTAATTTTTTATTCCAAAGCAGAATATTTTTCTTAATATTTTGATACATGAAAATCGAATTTGGGACGAGTAGTTTATGAGTTATAAATATTCAAAGTTTAGATGAGCGGAGAAGTGGACAAACATTTTGCGGGGTAACCCCGTACCACTCCACTCCGCTCATCTAAACTGTGGTATACAATGGTATATAATTAGGTGTCTTAAATAAGTAATTTCAGTAGTTGTATTGTAATATTTTGGCAAATATAAATTGTTCTTTATGGTTAGGTAAAATGGTTTATTTTTGTTGTGTTTGGCAATTTAACAGTAAAAGAGTTGCAAATAGTGGTATTAATTTTTTTTCGTAAGTATCATTTTGAAAAAGGCTTGTTTAAATAAAATGTATACATTATCTATTGTTTTTAGTTTTCCTTTAATAAATAAAGAAATAACAAAACGGTGGACAGATGCGATACAAATAAAAGGATTTGTTCCTACAAAATATATCAGGGTATGCAGTAAACATTTCCTTCAGTCAGACTTTAAAAATATAAATGGGCAACGTTTGCACTTAAAAAATTATGCAGTTCCATCCGTTTTTTGTACTCAAAATCAAATCCCCACAAAAAGTGTAGATGAAAAAATGCACTATTACATAATTTACATAGCTGTTTAATAAGCTAAAAGTTAATATGTATTTAAGATTTATGTAAGTAAGTTAAGTTATTAACATCATGAACTACCTATACGACTTTAAAGTTTAAACTTATAATTTATAATATCAATCATATTAATATGACAAATTGATAACAATAATATCTTTATCAGTGTTATGAAAATGTAAACATTCACCTCTTAGATAAGAGAATTTCAGCCATTTTGTTGACTTCAAAAACATTTCCAAGTTGTCTTTCTAGTATTTTTATATATCTGTGTCCTCGGTAAACTTAATGGTTAATCAGAATAGCAATCTGATGTTTTTCGATGTTCCTTGAACAATCTTAAAAATCAGATGGACAATCTGATTCACAGATATAAAATACGATTTGTAATGTATTATTAATTTGTCCTGAAATATAGTTATACTTGGTTAAGCTCTTGGCTCCCTCATCTAGTTCCACATATATGCACAGTATCAGTGGCACCCGACCCTATTACCCTAAATAAGGGGCGGGTGGGTATAATAACATAAAATAATCAACTTGAAATATGTTCATAATTAATCACAGTTTATATTGGCTAATACCTTAATAATTACTAATATTATCAATTAAAATATGATAGAAATGTATAAAATAAAATAATTTTGAGTTTGTTAGGGGGTGGGTGGGTGGGTAAAATGTTTTCTTGCTACACCTAAAAAATATACCTTGGTGTGACTGCACAGTATATTGCTTATAGTGTAAGAAACGTACAGGTCATAGAAATTTAAAAAACATGTCTCGATTGGTGAGGATTGTGAATAAATGAAAAAGAAAATTTATTTTTATTAATTTATTATTATTGATTTTTATATTACTCTTATAGATTTTTATTTGACTTACATACTACGCATAATATAATATTTATACATTTGTTTCATTTAATATTGTACAGATTTTGAAGGTTCTTTTAATAAATGAACAAAAACCGGCCAAATGCGACTCGGACTCGCGCACGAAGGGTTCCGTTCCACCATCAGCCATAAGCATGTTGGCAACACTGCTTATATTATATATTCTAGAATTTTTAGTATTTGTTGTTATAGCGGCAAAAGAAATACATAATCTGTGAATATTTCAACTTTCTAACTTACATGGTTCATGAGATACAGCCTGGTGACAGACGGACGGACAGCGGAGCCTCCTTAGTAATAGTCCCGTTTTACCGTACAGAACCCTAAAAATGGTAATTTAACTACCTATAGGTAAAATCTGACAATATTACTGTAATAAAAAGGTTTCGACAAAAAAGTAAATCCCATCGGTTGTTTTTTTTATGTAAGTATATTGATTATTAACCGCGAATAAAACAATATTTGGTTGATGTCGTTAACCACTCGTATAACTGTTTTTTTTTCATTATTAATTATTGAAAAGGATTGGTCAATATCATTATTGGCACCAATGCTCCTAGGTTAATGCAATTCAGTGGCGAACGCTAACTCCGATGTATGGGCGTGCTCATTTATCATAATGCATTGTAGTTCTATTTAATTTATGTATTAGACTTTAATTTTATTAATATTAGTTACCTATATTACAAAACCGATATTTCACAGCTATACCTAATATGAATCGTATAGCTTGCGCACACAGTTATCGCATAATGCTGTCAGTAAATGTTACGATACGGATAAGTACCTATACCAGAAATAGATGACATTTTTGTCATACATTATGATTTTTTTAAATACGTTTTATCATATTATTGATGGCAAAATAATTTTTGTATATTTATTAATTACGTTTTTATTGTTAAGCATGCTGAGCATGCCTGGAGAATTCGTCACTTATGCAATTAATAGTGGAGGACTTAGAACAGTATGTGAAGTTCAAAAATGGTGAAGTCCATAAAGAGTTTGTGAGTACCTATATAATATGTAATTCGTATTTTGCACACGGATACGGGATATGGATAACAGTTCAGTGTTGGATAAGTACTTTTTTATCTAGATAAAGATGAAAATAATATGATGAACATTTATCTAGATAAAGATTAAAGGTAAATACATTTTTGTCTAGATAAAAAAAAGATTATTTTTTTTTTTAATATCTGCTATAAAGTCTAACTTTTGAGAGTACAGCTCAGATACTACTTAGGGCCCGTTTTACAATCATAGTCTAAACCTCGGTTACGCTTAAACCGCTGATTTTACCGGCCGAAATAAG
>NC_042496.1:22724519-22728144 GCF_005508785.2 Acyrthosiphon pisum
TGTACATGCAGCTTGTATGGCGTACTGCAAGCCCCAAAACATGGGTAAGTAAGAAAAATTAATACCATCTTTGGGGACATTTATTAATGATGATTCTTTACGCTAAGGAAATAATAAAAATTACAAATTAATTAAGAAATACAAATTACACACACAATAATCATACTTCAATTTTAGAACCAGCATTTTTAATTCCCTTGCTATGTTGGGGATAAAGTTTAGCCGGAGTTTCATTAGATTTCTCACCAGTGCCGTCGGTTAAAATTTTAGCAAAACCTTCGAGAGCAACTGCAAACCTTTCGGCACCATATCGTTCTAATCCTGGCAGTGGGTTGGCATATGAGCCTACTTGGTTTGCAAGTTCCATTTCTGTGGCTCTAGAATCAGGTAATAATTTTCCATCCCAAAATAAGATTGAGAACATTCATATTTTATTCTAAACATACTACCCTGAAATGCATTTGAATGTATTTACACCACCATCAATTAATAATTATTACTCTTTTTATATCATTAATTTGTTCTATGTCCTTATCTTGGCTCTCAAATTATATATTTCGCCCAAGGTGTTGATAAGGTATCGTCACTCTGGACCCCTTACGTATACACTCTTGATTGAAAATATTACCACAGTTCTATAGTCACCAGACCGCGCTTCTATCTTTACTAATTTACCCCATTAATTTGGGGTCTAGGACATTTCGCTGCCACTGTTTCGCCGCCAGACCAAATTTCCGACCAAACCTTCGAATTTTGAAAATATATTCACAATTTGTTTATAATGGCAATTTTATTGCATTTTTAATGATATTAGACAATTACTAATTTATATGTAGTGTACCTAAATCGAGTTTTAAAAACGAAAGGGGGTGTGTCATAAGTTAGTAAAGATAAAATATCTATATTCTATGCTTTGCGAAATGCATAATGTATATATATATTATACTGTAGCCTTTTATCTAATTAAATAATTTATTTCGTTGATTATAGTAAGTCGAATAGTGCGTGGGAGGATATATATGTTTAGACGTCTAGTGGTCGCAATAAAATATTATCGTGTGGGCACAGTTTGTTTTAATAATATGCAAATGTCAGATTAATAATCAATATTCACAAGTCATACGACTACAGCGCAAATGATTCTACTGCATATTATAGTAGAGACGTAGAGTAGTACTATTCAACGCACAAACAAATTCCTAAAATATAGGCTTTACAATAATATGTTATTCCGGGAGGAAATTCAAAAATTTTCAATATTTTGAAGAAATTTATTTTTATTTTAAAGCTATTTAATTGTCCTGCAACCAACATATTAGTACGCGATTAAACCAGAAATCGGCAAATTATTTTTATTACATTAAAAAGTAAACATTTTTTATCAAAATTATTATTTTTGAATTACTAGTACTCCAAATAATTTAGTATTTACTACGGATTAATTTTTAAATGTTTACTTTTTTTCAATTTAATAAAAATAATTTGCACATATCTGATTTAATTGCGTATGTTTGTTGATAAGTTACGAAATAGCTTTAAATTAATTAAAAAAATTACGTCAAAATGTTGAAAAGTTTTGAAGATACATAAACAAATGCGTGAGAGGTTTAGTTTTGATAAAAAAAAAAGTGAATTACTTATAACTTAAAAAATAAAAAAGTTAGATCAACTCTTTAAAGAGTATTTTTTCATCATTTTTGGCATACTTTCATATTATGACTTCCCCCAGGGCTCATTGTATAATAGAATATATATTTACAATTATAATATTCTTAAAGTTTTTTAAAAACAAAATCATACTTTAGAGTTTAGACCATATTATAACTAATATACTCATAACGTTTACCTTCTTATTTATTAGGTAGTGATTTGCTCAATAACTCAATATGTTATAAGTATATAATTAATTAGGTACATAATATGTAAAAATTACAAATATCGTCCAATTAAACAGAAAACCAATCACAAATTTAGATTGTTACATAATTACACGTCATAAACCTATTTATTTATGAGCATATATATTATATATAATAATTGTATGCACCTACCTATAATTATTAATACAACAGTGTATGGTATGAATTATAAATGGGACTTGTTACTGTTACAATTGCTTGTCATGTAGTTTAAATATCAATGATTTTTACTGACTATACTTTCCGGTTACTAATTTTTTTTCGTCCGAGATTATAGAAATCGAAACACTATAGAGTACCTCAGAGGACTGGCACACAACTTTGTGATGCACGAATAAAATATTTATTATAAAAAACTAAATTGTATTTAAATTTTAAAACTAAACTGCTGATTGTACCTATTTCTATTTCATACAGTATACCGTCATACAGTGATGCCAAGTATTAGTATTAAAAAAAACTAGTGACCTAATAAAAATCAACCATTTCAAATTTCAACTAGAAAAAAATTTAAACCAACCCAGACCGCAATTTGTAATGATAATATTATAATAGTATTATAATAACGTTATATGTTTTTTAAACATTGATATAAGAAATTAAGAACATTTACATTTTATAATAAGACTAGCACTTTTAATTTAAAAAAAATAATAAATAAATTAATATCATTTTACCATTTACCATCACCTGAGGTTAGCTTAGATAAGTAGTGAGTCGTAACCACGGTTATAAAGAACTTATATATAAAGAACTAATATATATATTATATATATATATCTTTATAATCGTGGTCGTAACTATGGTTACTCATAAACTATCGTGGTTCCCAGCTCATGATACCATTATCACTGTGCGTGAATTATTTTTATCATTATTTTCAAAATAGGTTGATTTAGGAATCATTATTTACTGAATAGTATATATAGCTACCTAATACCTATAATATAATAGTAGAATATAGAATCATTTGCGCTTAGTCGTATGAGTGTATGACTTGTGAATATTGATTATTAATCTGGTCCTTGCATCTTAAATCAAATTGTACCTATACGTCCTACACGTAATATTTTATTGTGACCACTAGACGTCTAGAGGTTCTTCGATAAAGGTATGGTGATCGTCGGTTGTTATGAGACCTTTATTATAATTACACCTAAACCATGATGGGTACAAGGAGGGGAGCGTGTGTGTGACTGCCGTACAGGTGGTGTGGTGATCATTGATCGGCGGAGACCTGAGGTCCGCGGGATATATTGTCTTATCGCACGTCGCGCTCGTAATGTATTTGTTATACCCAAATATATCTTATAATAGTTAAGGGGGCTGGAGCAACCATTATGTTTCATACATTTAGCTCAACAAGCCGATTATAAATCACTTCAGTCAACCTGTCAAGACGTCAACTGCCAACCAACACTCTGCAGCCAGCGTTCAGCAGCAGCTCCTTCAAACAGCCGTTTTTACCGCTCTCAACAGGGCATCAGCGCCCACGGTTCACACCCGAACCGGTCCCTACAACAGCCGTTTTCACCGCTCTCAACAGGGCAACAGGGCACTTAACGAAACCCGTATATCCCCTTCTACCAAACTTCACATTCCTAACTACTGCACATACAGGAACGATCTGCCGCCCGTCCGCGGGTCGCCTGCTCACGGTGGCACTGCTGTTCTAATCCACTGCCGCATCATTCACCAATCCACAA
>NC_042496.1:22728878-22729874 GCF_005508785.2 Acyrthosiphon pisum
CATCTCACTACAAAACATTAAAATCACTAAATCAAACCTATTCACAACTCCTGGCACAATCCAAATAATCATAAACAACCTCCGCAAAAAGAAAGCCCCTGGCGAAGACCTCAACACCAACACTGCCCTTAAATTTCTACCTAACAACATTCTACTATCCCTAACACAAATTATGAACTGCTCTCTCGGAATTTGCTACTTTCCACGTGCCTGGAAAAAAGCAGGTATAGTTTCCATTCCCAAACCAGGCAAAGACCACAAACTACCCGAAAACTACCGACCAATCGCTCTACTTTCTTCCCTATTCAAAATTTACGAACGAATTATCCTCACTCACCTGCAAAACAATCTCCGTGAAAAAATCCACCCAGAACAATTTACCTTCAGACCTGAACACTCTACCACCCTACAACCAGACTTGGGTAAAATACTTTTAAAAAGTATTTCAAATACATATTCTGAATACTTAATGATAATAATATTCCTAAGTATTTGGAATACTTCACAAAAAGTATTCCAAATATTTTTCGAATACTTTTTTTTAGTAGATTTAGATTTCAATAGCAAAAATATTACTTTTTCAATTCTTTGTTTATAATCTTGATAATAAACACCTATCTGGCTATCTATAATCTATTAGTTATAAAATATTATATTAAAATTAATATTGGATGTTAAAAAAGTATTCCGAATACTGTACTCAGAATAATTGTAAAAAGTATTCAAAATACCGTATTGAATACTTTAAAAAAAAAGTATTTAAAAAGTATTCGGAATACTATCCAAGTCTGCCTAAAACTGACCAAACTCACTCACCAACTTAGCCAAAACTTCAATAACAACCTAAACACCGCTTCCATCATTCTTGACGTGGAGAAAGCCTTCGACCGAGTCTGGCACGTAGGTCTCCTCTACAAACTATCCCAACTCAATATCCCGACTGAAATCGTTAAAATCATCGAATCCTTTCTCACCGACCGCACCTCCATCACAAAA
>NC_042496.1:22729924-22738872 GCF_005508785.2 Acyrthosiphon pisum
CTCACCTACTCTCTACTTGACTTACATAAACGACATACCAACAACTCCTAAAGCACATCTCTCTCTATTCGCTGACGACACAATGTTCTTTACTTTCGACAAAAACCCAAAACGAGCAGCCATACAATTACAACACCAACTCAACCTAGCTACCACATGGTTTCATCGCTGGAGAATCAAAATTAACCCAACCAAAACTGTAGATATCCTTTTCGGACGTTAAAATACTTCTTCCATCCCACCATTACTACTCGACAATCATCCAGTGAACTGGTCCAATCATGCCAAATACCTCGGCGTTACAATCGGGCGCAAACTCACCTTCGGTAAACACGTCCAAGACATCACCAAAAAGGCAACTCGCGTTCGCGGAATACTTTACCCCATACTTAACCGTTCTAGCCCCGTCCCAACAACTTCGAAACTCAACATTTTAAAACTCTACGTCTCTCCAATTCTTTCTTATGCTGGCTCCTCTTGGGCACTTTTTATCGGTCCCTCACATCGAATTTGTCCAAAACATAGGTATTCGTACGATAACGGGTGTGCCCACTATCGTTAAAAACTCGGTTCTTCTTAAGTCTGCAAATTTCAAGTCTGTCCAAAATTCCATTCATTCTCAATCAAAATCGATGTTCTACAAAAACTCCTTATCCGTACATGCCCACGTCCGACTCTTAGGTAAAACTCACCTCCCTCCAACCACTAAACAAATAATCAAACCCTACCCTTTAACATGGGTAGAACAACAACTTAATTAAATCTTCTTTTAAACTTCCATCCACTAGTAGAGGCAAAAGCCTGGAATAGTTAACGGCTTAGCCACCCCTACAAAGCAAAGAAGCAAAGACGATTATAAATCAATTAGAGCTAATGACTACGGAAATGAAATAATGCTAAAATGTTACGACAATACAAAATAAATCGTAAATTCGGGAATTTAAAACAGGTCCTTATTTTTATTGCTTTTTTTTCTAGTATTCGATGACCGTTTATATTATTAAATTTCTTGTGTGACGTGTGCCATAGTATACACACACATTTATAGATACACGCACATATAAATTTACAAGAGAAACTAAATAGCATAATGACGTTATATTATTATTTACCATCACGGCGCCACCGACTCAACTACAGAGCAAGTATGATAATAATAATAATAATTTAATAAATATATTAAAATAATAATACTGTCGAATCCACATTTCCCAAAACTTTTAAATATAACTATTGGCACATATTTCATATTATTTTTGAATAGAAAATCACCATACAAAAAATATACCGTAAAATACGTCTCACAAAATGTTTTCTATTTTTAAACGATACACTGCTCGATTCCCTTATTATAACATTACATAATTGTACAATATATATACGGTACAGACGTGACTAAACGCAAAGTTTAGTTCTTACACATACATCTAATAAATAATAATATATATTTGTCGTTTCGCCGTTACATATTTCCCTAGTGAGGGCCTTTCAGTGTTATTTACCGATCCATGACTTCAGCATCAAGTGACCTTGATTGTGCCAAAATATATATATATTGGGTTTATATATAATACTATACGTTCCTAAACACTACATATAGGTAAGTATTATATTCATGTTTATATTATAATGTAAATAGTACCTACCTGTATTATATTTTAAACCAAGAGAATAATATTGTGTGTAAAACTGTTATTAACTTTTATTGTTACGCATTATTTATATTATTGTTATCGATGTTTTTGCTCTTTTTTTCTTGTTGTTGCAGGGTTTTGTATTTTGCCAAATTATAATTATAAAAAAAAAAAAATAGTATGTATATTGTTTTCGATCATATTGTATCACGGCGTAATGTATAGGCAATATAGTTACATTAATGTGTAGAACATAATATTATTTTCAAAACGTTTACTATTGAACATTCACGTAAAGAATACATTTATTTTGTATCAGGAATACAAAATATAAACAGATTACAAAAATTTGTTTCCTCACAACTACTTTTGTGGTTTGGGAAAATGTATACGATTAGAAATGATCGAACTTGCAATAAAAACCCATGAGTGCGCAAACATCATTGGACACAATATTAACCGACGACGGTTGGCTGCGTTGGTTCCTGTTGCTGATCCGGCGGAGAGTTCTCTTCTTCCACCACCACACCTTCTTCACCATCACCCAAGACGTTCGCGTCGTTAGCTTCCTCATCTCGAACCTCCTGCTGGGCCAGCCACAACTTTACTTCGCCATCCATCTCGTCGAAGTCGTGTGGGAAAAACTTAATAGCATCGTCAATGCCCGCCTCGTGATCAGGACTCACGTAAATTGGCCCGACGTCAACGAACCGCAACAGACTCTTATCCTTGTCGTCCATGAGCACAGACAACACCAATTTGGCGTCTTTGCTGTGCAAAAAAAGTGCAATGTATAATATAGGTAAGTACTTGTTATAATACGAATGTGGACAAAATAAACAGTTTAAAGAAAAAAAAACGTTCAAACAATTAATTACTATCACCCAGGAATAGATTTTATAAAAAAATGTAAAACTGAAAATTCGTTTAATATTATATACAGTGTCTCACCCATAGCATTGTTGTGTCCATCCCCATTCCCCAACAGCCACTTGTATCCTTATTTATATTTTTTAAATATAATTTTTAACTATGCATACACAACCAACAATTATTATAATTTATTGTAGTTTTTGATTTAAAACAAAAAAAAAATATTTCTTGTGTCTCATATTATATTATACATCTGAGAAACACAACTTACAGAGTCAATGACTCACGTAAAAATGTTCGGAGTTAAATTACTCACGTCCAATAAGTTATCAAATATTTAGGTAAGTATTAAAGTTTAGGGATTTAATGTTACTACAAACCACACCCGTTGTGTGTTGGCTTATACCATATTTATATAATATTGGTAAACCAACAATATTATACCAACGTGAAATAATGATTTCTGCGATAAAACCATCATCACGAGATCAAACTCAGACCGCTAATATTATTGGCGTCCATTATTCGTGTATACCGACAGTTTCAGAAAGTGTACA
This sequence comes from Acyrthosiphon pisum, assembly GCF_005508785.2. Lineage (NCBI taxonomy): Eukaryota > Metazoa > Arthropoda > Insecta > Hemiptera > Aphididae > Acyrthosiphon > Acyrthosiphon pisum. The sequence continues at coordinate 22,732,989 of NC_042496.1, forward strand.
GTGTCAACAGTCTAGTATCTAGAAAACTATTTTCGACGCACATTTTATACAAACTTTAAATTATCTATTAATAGAATATTTTTATAATTATTAAGTGACCTGTTATTATTTTATCAAAAGTATATTACATTTTAATCAATTCAAATAGTGTTGTTCGGACGGCAATTTTGATATTTAAATATATAAATCGTGTGTCGTACTTATAAACCTATATAGTTGAATAAAAGTCTGAACTATTATTTATTATTTTTTTCAATTTAAATTCAAGAAAGTAAAAAACACTGGTCTGCCAATTACATGCGTGAGTGCGTAAAGAAACGTCGAACACGTGTTTTAAATTTTAATGCATAAACAAAAACTGCGTAAATTATACAAATATTCAACGTCCTAATTAATTATTACGCCTCGAGAGCTTAAAAATAAAATTTAAAACTATTTTTATTTTTTTTTTGTAGACGACTAACTTTTTAATTTTAAAGGCTGTCCAACCGATCTTGATGTGTGCAGCGAGAGATGAAAATTAAAATAATTTACTAAACTTTAATACTGTTTACTTATTATTCCATAGATACTATCTGACTTTATTGAGACTTCAGAAAAACGCTCACGTGTTTGCTTTTATTTTGCAACAGAAAACGAATTGACTGTACAAGTGTAGATTTAATTTGCAATATTATTTGTTCGTTTAATTGCTAATTGATATAAGGTATATGCTTAATGTATGTATATTTATTTACATTATAATAATAAAGTTTACCCTATTACCTACCCAACTCTGTCCATGCCATATGTAGCTAACAATTCGGGATCTTTGCAGAGTAGCTTGGGTTTTTCGGGATCGGCGCTACGGAAAAACCCGTAATAGACGACTTTTTCTTCAAGATCTTCGATAATCGGTAACACTATGTTTGATTTGTTGATATCAAAAATGACAAGGTACTGCAAAAAAATAATGCACCCGTTAATGTGTATACAAAATGCTGGTGAAGTGTGCGTCAAAATTTAGTTTGAGAATGCGCCTTAACGATTATGCAGTGTGATGAAAAAAGTACGAAAAACAGTATCGGCTTTTGTGTAATATACTAGCATAATATAGAAAACTAAGGGCCCGTATTACAATAGTTGAACTCCGGTTAAACCACCGAATTCGGCCGGTTAAATCAGTGGTTCAAGCGTAACCGAGGTTTAAACTATGATTGTAAAACGGGCCCTAAAACGTGTAATAAAAATAGTTTTCTAACCTGAGGTAAAGGCGGCAGAGGTGCAACGTATCCATTGTTTTGGCAGAATTTGCTGAACAAAATGGTCAGCGCCGAAGCTTTACTCAACGGATTTCTTGGGGTATAAATCGATGGTAAATTTTGTCCGGATTTATTTACTTTCTTATGCACATCTGCAAGCCTATGATATTTAGGGTCACAACTTTCGTAAGGCAATTTAAATCTAATTTTTTAGTTAGATCATAAAAGACCGCTATACTAATAAGTAGTATTCTAAATTCTAATAAAGTGTTTGATGTCTCCGTTCTTGAACGCTATAAAAATATACGAATATTCAGTGTACAGTATACACTATTTAATATATTTTATCTATACATAATTTATATTTAACTACCCAGACAGCAATTTTTTTTTTTAAATATTATTATAACATTATAATCACGAATAATATTAGTATAAAGTTATTATAATAATATTATAATATTATGGTTACAAAATGCTGTCTGGGTAATTAATATCATTACACAATTTCAGCTCTATTTGTAAACCATATGACCATCATGTAATTATGATTTCGATGTCTATATTATATTATACAGTTATAAAAAAATGTATTAGATATATTAGGTAGGTAGGTAGTAAATAATTGGGGCGTAGGCACACAGACAAATAATAATTAACTATTAATTTAAGTATTCACTTTTGGCATATATACTAAGAGTTGAGACACACAAGTATTTTTTTTAAAGTTTTGTACATTTGTATATTCAAATTTGAATGATGCTGTGATACTTATTTTACTTAATTCATAACATTATAATTATTATACAATTATACATTTATATGTGAATATAAATTATAATTTTACATAAAGGTTACGTTAATGCATTAACACACATACATATTATTATCATTGATTATAAACTATCCTAGTATTTATAAATTATAATCAATAGTACTATAGGCACATATTGATTAATTGTAATTAAGGTACTTACGAATTCGGACTAGGACATAATGGGGTTCCGTCGCCGTAAATTATTGTGCTTAACTTCTGCTCTATTACTCCCATTAAGTCGATGGGCTCAGGTAGATTTTCGTCTTCTGTGATGGCTTCTTGAACTACGGTGTCTTGTTTTATAGTTGGCATTGACAACATTACCGAGTACACTTTTTTACTCAACAGTTGATCGACCAATTCTTTCGGAAAACTTTCCAAAAATTCTTTTTCCATAAAAAACAACTAAAATTGATGGATGCAACAAATTAATTCAAGTATAATTTCCAATCTAAATAAGCAGGTAGTTAATAGTTATGTATGAAATTACAATAATTTAGTAAAATCATACACTATACTAATACGTATTATTTTACTTATTAGTTATTTATAGCGTATCAGTTTATGCAACATTTTAAACAATTCCCAGGATAATATAACATGTCAGAATATTTCCAACGTTTTCAACACAAATGTATTCTTAAATCTGTTTGACCTGTGACTACTATATCTCATATACCAATAACTACATGTTGTTCATCTCCAACTACTTCTGATGACCCAACAACAATGTTTTAGACAGTTTCAGTTATGTCAACTACCAACTACCAATTATTATAGATTATAATCTATCGGAATGTTTTCAATTTAAGCTAACTTCCGAACAAGCGGATGACCCTACTAGGCCTCAAGGTACTGATACTTGATAGGTAGTAAAAACGCGTAGATAGTACTACAGTAGAACCTCGATTATCCGTGACTCGATTATCCGTGTTTGTGATTAACCGTGCTCACTCTAAAAAAACACACCGAAAATTTAAAAATAAGTAAGGACTGTAGATATATATTATGTGGTTATAATCGAACATTTTATACTACATAATACTCGATATCGACAATCGTATTAATGACATTTTTGACGATAATAATATGAAGATAAGCAATATTGTACATCGATTATTATATTGGAAAAATTAGAAGTGAAGTAAGGAAAATTATTTCAAACCAAAAAAAACAAAGACTGATAACTTCATATTTTAAGCGTTAATAACTTGTTGTATACTGCAATATTATGGATGTATGTATGTATGTATAACATTATTGTATGTATACGTCTTCTTATGTATATTTCTAATTATAATTATTGAATCAAAGTTTTTAAAATGTCATTATTATAAAATTGTACCTATGTATTTCTAATTATAATTGAATAAAAAATTTCATTATTATAAAAAGTCTCGATTAACCGTGATTTTCATTTATTCTTGTGACCCCTCCCCATCATTACCCCGGATAATCGAGGTTCCACTGTACTTGATATTATTTTCTCCACTGCGCGGATCTTATAAAAAGTCTCGATTAACCGTGATTTTCATTTATTCTTGTGACCCCTCCCCATCATTACCCCGGATAATCGAGGTTCCACTGTACTTGATATTATTTTCTCCACTGCGCGGATCATCATTTAATCATACATAATATGTTTTAAAAATTATGAAAAAATATAATATATTATTACCAGTGAGATTGGTATGGTTACTTAATCATATTAAACATCAGTAGTTGCTACTTGCTAGTTCCTAGCTACAATTTAGGTACTGTAACGCGAAATTGGATGTTTAAAGTAATCATGTTGTGTATTGGTTGCTAAGGTTAACCTATATGTACTATAACGCTAAATTATAATGTCATAACATTAATTAAATATAAACATAAAATTAATCTCTGTTATTGCCGGGTTGTCATAACGCCATGGCAACTGTGGTGGCCAAACTCTATTATAAAAAAATAGATATTTGTCCTCTACAAGGAAAATCTATGAATCATAATTAATATTTATATATTTAATAAATAATAGGTAACCATGAAAACAAAAACTTTACGAAAAATCAGTCAGAAAAACAAAAAACATATTTATGTTTAAAAAAAATGTATCCTGCTCGACATTATTTTTCATAGCAAATAAATGGACGTTTTTGATTTAAACTATCAGCAAGATGTGAATAATTTCGCAGGCTATCTAACTGCTGATAATATAACAGCAGCTAAGTTACCCCCAGCAACTGATGATTAGTATAATAACATTACCTAAGCAACAACGTTGATAATCTATTTTAAAAATCATACGCAGAGTTGAAAATATCTATAATTAATATTAATTGTTAATATCTAATTTTTGACCTAGAAATAATTAGAATACGAATATTTATTACGAAAAAATGTAATGGAGTTTGTTCTTTAATAATATATTTGTTCCACATGCGACATGCCCACAGAATTTTTGTTGTAGAAAACATTTGTAACAATTAATGTGTTTTGAGTAATTTTTCAACGTTTTCGGACATTTTTACTGACAAGTATATTTGAAATAAGTTAATATACCTCATTTAAATTGTCTTCCGTCAACTCCACATCTTTAGCTTCAATAGCAATAAGTTCCTCGTACTTAGTAGCACACGAGTGGGCCACCTCGCACACCCTTTTTTCTACCATGACGGGTTCAGGAGGTTTATCGAGTTCTTGAGAGTCATCTTCAATTGGTTTTTCCACCATAATGTACTTGACCGTGTGAGGGAAAAACATGACGCACGACTGCATTTGAATGTTGACCGAAAATTGTTTCAGAGAATGTTCTCTCTTTTTCATCATTCTATAATCTTAAATTATTAATCATTTGAATCATTGTGATGTTATATCAAAAAACTACTTTCGTTATTATTTGTTATTTTTTATGAGATTCTTCATATAGTGGTCTTCTATTGTAACCACCGTCAATCAAACATGTTGGTTACACTGTACATTATGTTTCATCGCTCTAGGTTAATATTTGATACAATTTTATAACAAATTATAAATGCATATGAATTAATATTATAATGTTCTGAAAAATTGTTAAATTAAATGTTTATATTATGTGAGCATGTGGTGCAAACGAGTAACGACACACTGTCACACTGAACCGGACTATATAAAATGTATACAATGTACAATATACACGGATATAAATATTATTTATTCGATAACTATAATTTCAAAAAAAGATTGATAAGGGGTAGTAGCCAGCGGTGTCTGCAGTATAACTTCCACAACCAGATATATGAATATAATAATATTATAATATAATATCATATTATTATGATGGTTAGCATTAAAGTATGATATTGATATAAATATTAATAATTGAATTAATTTTTCAATTAAATATTAAATAACCAAAAATAAGTCAAAGATATGTATCCAATATCCATATCATTAAACATCATTAAAAGTCAAAACATAACGATACGAACCTCTAATTTTTTTTTCTTTTCTTGTTTTTTGTTTTTGATAGTTTTCACTATCGTTTAATTTTTTTAGTTCCTCGTTGGTCACTTGAGTCAGCGGTATCTTAATTTTTAAAAATGTTGTGTTTGTGTATTGCTCAACATCATTTGTGGTATCCATGTGCAAAATACGAATTACATATTATATAGGTACTCACAAACTCTTTCTGGACTTCACCATTTTTGAACTTAACATACTGTTCCAACTCCTCCTCTATTAATTGCATTAACCTAGGAGCATTGGTGCCAATAATGATATTGACTAATTGCCCATCCTTTTCAATAATTAATAATGAAAAATAAACAGTTATAGTTAACGATATCAACCAAATATTGTTTAATAG
>NC_042496.1:22738922-22774939 GCF_005508785.2 Acyrthosiphon pisum
TTATTAGGAATATAATAAAAACGTAATATTTCATTTGATTTACAACACGTTCCAGGAATTGAGAAAATAATGAATTATTGAATTATTGAAAACAAGATAATAAATATTGGATACCACGAATATAAAGTGGTTTTGTGACAAATAGCAATACAAAACGTTAATGGAATTATTTTTAGCTGCCGAATACGACACAAATGTTGATGTGCGAGCAGTGAGCACAAATATATACCTATTATAATAATAACATCAGTCACCGTACGGGTAATACGGTATATTTATAAACCGCAATATTTATTTAGTGCTGTAAATAGCTCTCTTCATTGAATATAATACTGATAAGTAATAACAGTATTTAATTAAAGTTGGTACTTTGGGTATTATTATTATATTGTACGTATTTATTTCGTTTCCTATTCGTGTAATACTGTGAAATTGTAAGTGTATGGGTAATAACTACTAATGTCGATTGTCGTATTTCCGGCTTCCGCCACAACGTTTAAACAACTGTAGTAGCCTATACATTTATTATAATAGTTAGGTAACAAATTCTACAAACTCATAGCATAAATAGGGAAAAAAAATTTTTTTTAATATTGCAAGAGTCTTGCAGCAAGACCAAGACTTGGGGTGCAAGACCAAGACCAAGACTGAGTCTGCAAGACCAAGACCAAGACCAAGACTGCCATAGTCTTGGTCTTGGTTTGACCATCACTACTTTTATTAACTTTTATTGTTACGCATCATTTATATTATTGTTATCGATGTTTTAGCTCTTTTTTTCTTGTTGTTGTAGGTTTTGTATTTTGCCAAATTATAATAATTATAAAAAAAAAATAGTATGCATATTGTTTTCGATCATATTGTATCACGGCGAAATGTATAGGCAATATAGGTACATTATTGTGTAGAACATATTATTTTCAAAACGTTTACTATTAAACAGTCACGTAAAGAATACATTTATTTGGAATCAGGAATACAAAGTATAAACTGATTACAAAAATTTGTTTCGTCACAACTACTTTTGTAGTTTGGGAAAATATGTTCGATAGGAAATGATCGAACGTGCAATAAAAACCCATGGGTGCGTATGGACACATCATTGGACACATCATCATTGGACGACGGTTGGCTGCGCTGGTTCCTGTTGCTGATCCAGCGGGGGGTTCTCTTCTTCCACCACTACTCCTTCTTCACCTTCACCCAAGACGTCCGCGTCTGTAGCTTCTTCGTCTCGAACCTCCTGCTGGGCCAGCCACAACTTTACTTCGCCATCCATCTCGTCGAAGTCGTGTGGGAAAAACTTAATAGCATCGTCAATGCCCGCCTCGTGATCAGGACTCACGTAAATTGGCCCAACGTCAACGAACCGCAACAGACTCTTATCCTTGTCGTCCATAAGCACAGACAACACCAATTTTGCGTCTTTGCTGTGCAAAAAAATTCAATGTATAATATAGGTAGGTACTTGTTATAATACGAATGTGGACAAAATAAACAGTTTAAAGAAAAAAGAAAAACGTTCAAACAATTAATTACTATCACCCAGGAATAGATTTTATAAAAAAATGTAAAACTGAAAATTCGTTTAATATTATATACAGTGTCTCATAGCATTGTTGTGTCCATCCCCATTCCCCAACAGCCACTTGTATCCTTATTTATATTTTTTAAATATAATTTTTAACTATGCATACATAACCAACAATTATTATAATTTATTGTAGTTTTTGATTTAAAACAAAAAAAAAATATTTCTTGTGTCTTATATTATATTATACATCTGAGAAACACAACTTACAGAGTCAACGACTCACGTAAAAATGTTCGGAGTTAAATTACTATCACGTCCAATAAGTTATCAAATATTTAGGTAAGTATTAAAGTTTAGGGATTTAATGTTACTACAAACCACACCCATTGTGTGTTGGCTTATACCATATTTATATTATATTGGTAAACCAACAATATTATACAAACGTGAAATAATGATTTCTGCGATAAAACCATCATCACGATATCAAACTCAGACTGCTAATATTATTGGCGTCCATTATTCGTGTATACCGACAGTTTCAGAAAGTGTACAGTGTCAACAGTCGAGTATCTAGAAAACTATTTTCGACGCACATTTTATACAAACTTTAAATTATCTATTAATAGAATATTTTTATAATTATTAAGTGACCTGTTATTATTTTATCAAAAGTATATTACATTTTAATCAATTCAAATAGTGTTGTTCGGACGGCAATTTTGATATTTAAATATATAAATCGTGTGTCGTACTTATAAACCTATATAGTTGAATAAAAGTCTGAACTATTATTTATTATTTTTTTCAATTTAAATTCAAGAAAGTAAAAAACACTGGTCTGCCAATTACATGCGTGAGTGCGAAAAGAAACGTCGAACACGTGTTTTAAATTTTAATGCATAAACAAAAACTGCGTAAATTATACAAATATTCAACGACCTAATTAATTATTACGCCTCGAGAGCTTAAAAATAAAATTTAAAACTATTTTTATTTTTTTTTTTGTAGACGACTAACTTTTTAATTTTAAAGGCTGTCCAACCGATCTTGATGTGTACAGCGAGAGATGAAAATCAAGTAATTTACTATGTATATATGAAAATTAAAATAATTTACTAAACTTTAATACTGTTTACTTATTATTCCATAGATACTATCTGACTTTATTGAGACTTCAGAAAAACGCTCACGTGTTTGCTTTTATTTTGCAACAGAAAACGAATTGACTGTACAAGTGTAGATTTAATTTGCAATATTATTTGTTCGTTTAATTGCTAATTGATATAAGGTATATGCTTAATGTATGTATATTTATTTACATTATAATAATAAAGTTGAATACCTATTACCTACCCAACTCTGTCCATGCCATATGTAGCTAACAATTCGGGATCTTTGCAGAGTAGCTTGGGTTTTTCGGGATCGGCGCTACGGAAAAACCCGTAATAGACGACTTTTTCTTCAAGATCCTCGATAATCGGTAACACTATGTTTGATTTGTTGATATCAAAAATGACAAGGTACTGCAAAAAAATAATGCACCCGTTAATGTGTAACAAAATGCTGGTGAAGTATGCGTCAAAATTTAGTTTGAGAATGCGCCTTAACGACCATGCAGTGTGATGAAAAAAGTACGAAAAATAGTATCGGCTTTTGTGTAATATACTAGCATAATATAGAAAACTAAGGACCCGTATTACAATAGTTGAACTCCGGTTAAACCACCGAATTCGGCCGGTTAAATCAGTGGTTCAAGCGTAACCGAGGTTTAAACTATGATTGTAAAACGGGCCCTAAAACGTGTAATAAAAATAGCTTTCTAACCTGAGGTAAAGGCGGCAGAGGTGCAACGTATCCATTGTTTTGGCAGAATTTGCTGAACAAAATGGTCAGCGCCGAAGCTTTACTCAACGGATTTCTTGGGGTATAAATCGATGGTAAATTTTGTCCGGATTTATTTACTTTCTTATGCACATCTGCAAGCCTATGATATTTAGGGTCACAACTTTCGTAAGGCAATTAAAACCTAATTTTTTAGTTAGATCATAAAAGACCGCTATACTAATAAGTAATATTCTAAATTCTAATAAAGTGTTTGATGTCTCCGTTCTTGAACGCTATAAAAATATACGAATATTCAGTGTACAGTATACACTATTTAATATATTTTATATATACATAATTTATATTTAACTAATTAATATCATTACACAATTTCAGCTCTATTTGTAAACCATATGACCATCATATAATTATGATTTCGATGTCTATATTATATTATACAGTTATAAAAAAAATGTATTAGATATATTAGGTAGGTAGGTAGTAAATAATTGGGGCGTAGGCACACAGACAAATAATAATTAAATATTAATTTAAGTATTCACTTTTGGCATATATACTAAGAGTTGAGACACACAAGTATTTTTTTTAAAGTTTTGTACATTTGTATATTCAAATTTGAATGATGCTGTGATACTTATTTTACTTAATTCATAACATTATAATTATTATACAATTATACATTTATATGTGAATATAAATTATAATTTTACATAAAGGTTACGTTAATGCTTATACATTATACACACATACATATTATTATCATTGATTATAAACTATCCTAGTATTTATAAATTATAATCAATAGTACTAGGCACATATTGATTAATTGTAATTAAGGTACTTACGAATTCGGACTAGGACATAATGGGGTTCCGTCGCCGTAAATTATTGTGCTCAACTTCTGCTCTATTACTCCCATTAAGTCGATGGGCTCAGGTAGATTTTCGTCTTCTGTGACGGCTTCTTGGACTACGGTGTCTTGTTTTATAGTTGGCATTGACAACATTACCGAGTAAACTTTTTTACTCAACAGTTGATCGACCAATTCTTTCGGAAAACTTTCCAAAAATTCTTTTTCCATAAAAAACAACTAAAATTGATGGATGCAACAAATTAATTCAAGTATAATTTCCAATCTAAATAAGCAGGTAGTTAATAGTTATGTATGAAATTACAATAATTTAGTAAAATCATACACTATACTAATACGTATTATTTTACTTATTAGTTATTTATAGCGTATCAGTTTATCCAACATTTTAAACAATGCCCAGGATAATATAACATGTCAGAATATTTCCAACGTTTTCAACACAAATGTATTCTTAAATCTGTTTGACCTGTGACTACTATATCTCATATACCAATAACTACATGTTGTTCATCTCCAACTACTTCTGATGACCCAACAACAATGTTTTAGACAGTTTCAGTTATGTCAACTACCAACTACCAATTATTATAGATTATAATCTATCGGAATGTTTTCAATTTAAGCTAACCTCCGAACAAGCGGATGACCCTACTAGGCCTCAAGGTACTGATACTTGATAGGTAGTAAAAACGCGTAGATAGTACTACATACTTGATATTATTTTCTCCACTGCGCGGATCATCATTTAATCATACATAATATGTTTTAAAAATTATGAAAAAATATATATTATTACCAGTGAGGTTGGTATGGTTACTTAATCATATTAAACATCAGTAGTTGCTACTTGCTAGTTCCTAGCTACAATTTAGGTACTGTAACGCGAAATTGGATGTTTAAAGTAATCATGTTGTGTATTGGTTGCTAAGGTTAACCTATATGTACTATAACGCTAAATTATAATGTCATAACATTAATTAAATATAAACATAAAATTAATCTCTGTTATTGCCGGGTTGTCATAACGCCATGGCAACTGTGGTGGCCAAACACTATTATAAAAAAATAGATATTTGTCCTCTACAAGGAAAATCTATGAATCATAATTAATATTTATATATTTAATAAATAATAGGTAACCACGAAAACAAAAACCTTACGAAAAATCAGTCAGAAAAACAAAAAACATATTTATGTTTAAAAAAAAATGTATCCTGCTCGACATTATTTTTCATAGCAAATAAATGGACGTTTTTGATTTAAACTATCAGCAAGATGTGAATAATTTCGTAGGCTATCTAAGTGCTGATAATATAACAGCAGCTAAGTTACCCCAGCAACTAATGATTAGTATAATAACATTACCTAAGCAACAACGTTGATAATCTATTTTAAAAATCATACGCAGAGTTGAAAATATCTATAATTAATATTAATTATTAATATCTAATTTTTGACCTAGAAATAATTAGAATACGAATATTTATTACGAAAAAATGTAATGAAGTTTGTTCTTTAATAATATATTTGTTCCACATGCGACATGCCCACAGAATTTTTGTTGTAGAAAACATTTGTAACAATTAATGTGTTTTGAGTAATTTTTCAACGTTTTCGAACATTTTTACTGACAAGTATATTTGAAATAAGTTAATATACCTCATTTAAATTGTCTTCCGTCAACTCCACATCTTTAGCTTCAATAACAATAAGTTCCTCGTACTTAGTAGCACACGAGTGGGCCACCTCGCACACCCTTTTTTCTACCATGACGGGTTCAGGAGGTTTATCGAGTTCTTGAGTGTCATCTTCAATTGGTTTTTCCACCATAATGTACTTGACCGTGTGAGGGAAAAACATGACGCACGACTGCATTTGAATGTTGACCGAAAATTGTTTCAGAGAATGTTCTCTCTTTTTCATCATTCTATAATCTTAAATTATTAATCATTTGAATCATTGTGATGTTATATCAAAAAACTACTTTATCGTTATTATTTGTTATTTTTTATGAGATTCTTCATATAGTGGTCTTCTATTGTAACCACCGTCAATCAAACATGTTGGTTACACTGTACATTATGTTTCATCGCTCTAAGTTAATATTTGATACAATTTTATAACAAATTATAAATGCATATGAATTAATATTATAATGTTCTGAAAAATTGTTAAATTAAATGTTTATATTACGTGGGCATGTGGTGCAAACGAGTAACGACACACTGTCACACTGACCCGGACTATATAACATTTATACAATGTACAATATACACGGATATAAATATTATTTATTCGATAACTATAATTGCAAAAAAAGATTGATAAGGGGTAGTAGCCAGCGGTGTCTGCAGTATAACTTCCACAACCAGATATATGAATATAATAATATTATAATATAATATCATATTGTTATGATGATTAGCATTAAAGTATGATATTGATATAAATATTAATAATTGAATTAATTTTTCAATTAAATATTAAATAACCAAAAATAAGTCAAAGATATGTATCCAATATCCATATATCATTAAACATCATTAAAAGTCAAAACATAACGATACGAACCTCTAATTTTTTTTTCTTTTCTTGTTTTTTGTTTTTGATAGTTTTCACTATCGTTTAATTTTTTTAGTTCCTCGTTGGTCACTTGAGTCAGCGGTATCTTAATTTTTAAAAATGTTGTGTTTGTGTATTGCTCAACATCGTTTGTGGTATCCATGTGCAAAATACGAATTACATATTATATAGGTACTCACAAACTCTTTCTGGACTTCACCATTTTTGAACTTAACATACTGTTCCAACTCCTCCTCTATTAATTGCATTAGCCTAGGAGCATTGGTGCCAATAATGATATTGACTAATTGCCCATCCTTTTCAATAATTAATAATGAAAAATAAACAGTTATAGTTAACGATATCAACCAAATATTGTTTTAATAGTCAATGTACTTACATAAAAAAACAACCAATGGGATTCACTTTTTTGTCGAAACCTTTTTAGCACAGTTATATTGTCAGATTTTGCCTAGAATTTAATTATCATAATCAATCAATAAACTATTTATTATTTAAGATATTTCAAAATCTGTACAATATTAAATGAAACGAATTTATAAATATTTTGCGTAGTAAATGAGTCAAATAAATATGAGTAATATAAAAATAAATAATAATAAATAAGTAAAAGGAATCTTATTAATTTAATCATAATCCACACCAATCAACATAATATGTTTATTTTTTTTATGACACGATAAACAATTTACTTATTTACTGTGCATATATATTGAACTATAGGAGGTCCCGGGGGATAATTTGTGGATGATTAGAATTAGAGTGGAATTGATAATTAGATTTTAGAATTTATTATTCATTATACATTTGCTAAAAATGTGCACATTTTTTTTTTAATTAATCAAACATTCTGAGGTCTTCGTGAAGTTGACCCCTGATTTGCAAAATATTGAGAAATGGTTTTTAATCGATAAAATTATTTTGAAGCCTATTGTTTTTAAAGGTTGTCACTATTCAACTGAAGGGTAGAGCATAGGACATGCGTGCATTTTAAAATTTTATTTATGGACAAAATAATACATTACAAATCGTTGCGATGGCCATAAAAAATCTTGTTGAATGATAATGATGATGCATAAAAAAAATATTAATATAGTTTCAATAATATGGGTGAGAACATATTATGTTTCTGCAGCGGGTAATACACTCTGTATAAAGGAAATGGTGCAGGAATTTACGGTATATTATATAAAATAAATTATATACCCCTAGGGTGCCACCAATACTGACTTCCCTTTTTCCGCCAATATTCGATTTTTAAATTGTAATAAATATTGTATATTATTTATACGTTATACAGCAGGTATACGTCTAGTTTGTGTATTGTATTAGCTACTTGTAAGTACAGATCATAAATAAACCTAAGATTTCAATCAACATAAAAATATATTTTATATTTCCAATCTAAAAAAACTTTCTCAAAAGCTTCATTAGAGATATTTTATCTTTGTGTGTATCAATTAATTGATGTTAACCAAGTAACCAATACAACATATTATTTAGAATTAATACTTTTAATTTCTATCTAATTCAGTTAGGTATCTAGGAATCGTCGTTTCAATCCATTTTAATCCATTTCAACTATATATATAATATTATATATATATTATACTATATATACTATTGCTATATATCTACTTCAATTGTTTTCATAGTAATTAGAATTTATTGTACAATGTACAAAATAATCGTATATAAAGGCAGAGAATATTTACTGTAGCGTAATGTAGATTTTCACTTCCTAATTCCAACTTGATTTTTTTTAAGTATGCCGTCATTGGTATACAAGGGCCACACCATTCTGTATAAACGTCAACGACTAAATAACAAACGAGTTGGTAATAAACATAAACATATTAATTATTTTGGTTATTATTATATTATTTTGTTATTTTTATTACCATACATTCCCGGCTTTTCCATAATTTTTGTCCAATCATCATCACTATTTATTTCTTCTTGAAGCACCGCTTGCCCGCCCTTTTTAGCCATTCTTCCGGATCTTTTTTTCTGATTAGCCTGTATAATGCATTTCGTTATTTCAAAATTTATTAAGTTAAGTGGTTACACGTAAATTGATTATAATAATATATTGATCAATTAAAATAACAGAGACAACATCATATTACTTTGATTATTTTTAATTCCAGTAGTTTTCAAAACCACAGGGAAAAAATAAAAATAAATTAAGGAATAACAGGAATTCTTACGCAAAATTGGTTTTTGACAAAACCAATTTTGGTTTTTGTTAATTTTAGTTTTTTTTTTTTTTCTATAAATGTCAATAAAATTGTATTCGTTAGGTAAATAAGATTGAAAATTTAAAACAAGGCTCCTAATATATTGTTACAATGGAAGTTGAAAAATATTAAAAATACAGTCACAATTTTTTTATGAGCATTTCGAATTCGAATTTTGTCAGTAAAATCATGAAAATATGCAAATTAATAAATTTGAGTTAGAAATTAATAAAAAATATTATTTTTAAATCTAAGATTTTTTAATGTAAGACAGGATTCCTCATAAGTTTACCTATCTTTATCAAAAAAAATGTTTACCAGAAAGTCAAGTTAAGTTTTTATGAGCATTTGAAATTAAAATGTTTACATCAATGGATATTCAATCGATTTCACATGTAGCGATTTTCTTATTTTGTAGTAATCCAAAATTTTTTTTTCTTAATTAATCGTACGCTTTTTATTTATATTAATGTGTATTATTTTAAAGCTTATTTGTTGTACAATTTTCATTATCATTTTGGTATATAAACGTTTAAACAATTATACACTGCACTGATATCTATATAAGTCGTGAGTACATTAACTGGTAAAATATAAATACATTGACATAAAACTAAAGCTTGTATAGTATATTATTTACAAAATAAGTAATTTAATGAACATATTTTAGAATTGAGTCAATTTACCACTCAAATATGACTGTTCTATCTCGTAATACGTCTATTAGAAGTAAATAATAACGCAATGCCGTTACTTTACATCATTATTTCGTATAAATATATAATCACTAGGAAGGAAGAATCCCTCCAGGTATTTTAGGTCATAGTGTCATACTATACAACCTTTCAAAACAAATTAATTCGTATTCAACTACAAGACAGTCAACTACATGCGGCTGAATTATTTTGGAGGACCTTATTTTTTACTTTATTATAATATTTTATCGTATGTCTACAAATAATTAGATTAGCCATTATGGTTTGTTAAAATAATTTGATTCAATCTTTTCGTTAAAAATATTTATCAAGACCATGGATTAAATATTATAAATTTACTCTAAAAAAACTAAACATGTACACGTCATGTGTAGTTCTTCAATAGTTTGTCTTCCCTTAAATACCTACTGTTGTATTTGACGTGAAATCAAGTATAATTTATTTAATAGTTGGAATAAAACAGTTAAAAAAAAGTGTACAAGTAAATAACTATTCTGCTGTACAATAGTTGCAGCCTGCAGGGAGGAATCCAAGGAGCTAGCCTTCCCCCCCCCCTCCCCACAGAACTACACTCGATACGATTGATTGATTATAATTTATAAATACTATATACATTCATAATCAATGTATATCGTATAAGTGTTGCAACAAAATTTTAACACGCCTCGCCCCAGATATTTGCTCTGGATCCGTGCTTAAACAGTTAAACAGGTGTCGGGTGTACCAGCTATACCTCATTATTGAGTAAGTCACTAACCACTGTAATGGATGTGTTAAATTTAAATTAAGTATATGATAAACCGTCATGGCATACAAAAAAATATTCTATATTACTAAGTATATTTTATGATACCATAATATCTGTATAAAATATAATATCTGTAATATTATATAAATTATTTATTTTCCTATTAGTAAAAAGTGAAAGTTCTATTAGATAGGGTAGAATTATTTTTGTAAAAAACATTGCATTTATTTTATTAATATTTAATTATTATAATAATAGCCAATAGGTACATATTTATATCATATTATGTTTGTTATTAATTTTTGAGTGGATACCAACTTACCGATGAATGGTGTGAAGGCTGTTGCCTGTTTGTGGTATAAATAAGCAATAGCTTAAAATTAATCTAAATATTTTAAAAAGGCCATTGTGTACAATATAAAATATAATACACGTAAGTGTTTAATCCCCACGAATAATATGTTTGAATTTCCACAAAGTAACTAAAATTATTTTATTCTTCGTTTAAAGTGTTTAAACATTTAATTTCGTGTAAATTTGAACTTAAAATGTCTATAACATAAAATCCTGCATCCTTGGTAAAAACGTATGAAGACCCTATTGTATTAAATTGGTAAACTTATTGACTGAAGACAAATGGTTTTATTAACAATTATAAAAAAAAATTATAAATAGCATAAAATTAGTCAATATATCTCGAACATATTTTCATTAAATAGAGAAAATAATAAGTTGAGTATCTAGCATTGGAATATTTAAGAATTACAATTGAAAAGTGAAAATCGTTTGATGATAAATATCGTTAATTTAAGGTTTCAGAATATAAAATTTCGTCATTTAAACTTCAAACACTTCTAAAAAATATTTGTGGAATTAAGTTCAACTTGAAAGTTGATTCCAAATACGGGAATATTATTATTTATTATATAACATCTCACATAATATTATGTTAACAATCAATTTTATTACTTACCGTTTTTGGTGGCATCTTCAATAATAATTTAATTTTGGTTTAAAAAAATAATTGAATTATTTACCACTATCACACAAATCCTATAGCCGCAGCACTGAGTACAATGGTCGGTAAACACGGGCCGTGCACCGATTTATATAGGGACGTTTAAAACCCCCCTGTGCACTACCCTCGGCTCGTGACATTCCACAAAAGTTTAAATACTCATGGAAGTTTCAGAAAATAGATATTTAATAGTCGTAATGATACGGTATAAATTAAAAGCGTGCGTTGTGCGTATAATATACTGCAGGGGAAGCAGAAAAGTTACAAAATTCGAATGACGTGTGTAGCGGAAATTAACAGCGCGACGAATGCTTCAATGAATATAACGCTCTTCTAAACCCATAAATGGTACGATAAACCTAAGAAATTAATCTTTTTCAATATAGATAACTTGTAGTAAACAAAATGTGTAAGACATACAAAAAAATTACCAACACGTCAAGTCACACTCCAGTATTCTCTGTGTTGAAAATCATATATATTATATTCCGTTTTGGCATATTCGTTTATTTTAATTTACTATACGTCATGTCGAGTCATGACTCGTGGCTAAATGGTATTTTCTATGGTAGTGGGTACCTATTTCTGGATATTAGAGACTTAACTTCACACTTTACACTGAATGTCTGTTTACCGTGACATCGTGTCATTGAGGACTTTTATGTCATTCATGGCATAGTACTACCATGGGACTCATAGCTGTCAAACCTTATTCACCTCAACCTAGCCTTGCTTGACAAGCTCAACCCAGAAATAACTACCTAATACTCACCTAATTGGGAATAATTGCTCGTCACACCCGATGACAGTTTTTTTTCACGTTCAAATCCACGAGTAAAGTTAGCGAACTGGTAGCGTAGTTTTATTTTAATATAATTGGTAATAACCCATTCAGCTGACTTACCCAGAGAATATAATATCCAAGTTTTACTCCCGAGACATATAGGTACTTGAATACTAATTCCCAAACCTTCTCCTACTAAACATGGCATTTTGACCACTCAAAAACCAGCCAGTCATCAAGAAATATTTTCTGCGATTTATGATGCCTTCAACTAGCTTTAATCGCAGAAATGTATTTTACTATTTGAGTTTTACTAATTCTAAGACACACTTCAACAGTTATATACATATCCGCTGACCGCCATAATATAGAATGTGTTTATAATAGCTCATATATAGAAATGCGTATTAACGTTAGTACTTATATTATAAATAAAAATTCAAATTAATAAATTGGAGGTCTTCATTTCCACAATGACAGCATTAAATATATACATTTTATATGAAAGATAAATGTGATTCTACTTTGAATAGTTAATAAATCAGATTTAATTAGTTATTATATGCAATTTAATATTGATGTTCAATCAGATTCTTTTAACACAAGTTTTCTACAATATAAAAGTAAGAAATATATTTTTCATAATATGGACAAGTTGTTACAAAAGAAGGCTTTGAAAAATGTTATTTTACCTTTGTTGAATGAAAGCATACATTTTTTATTAGAATACTTTTCTGAGAATTTCAGTGTATAAAAATCAAATTTCTAACAAGCTGTTATAATGATTTATAGGTAGATAAGTATTTAAAGTTTAGAAAACCAGAATAATGTACCAACTTTTTTTTTGTGGAGAACCTTTGTAAGCAACTACAACTCCGCTCATCTAACATTGAAATAAGTATTATAACTATTAACTACCTAGTACAACCTACTCACAGAAAGTTCAATTTTTTTATTTTGTGACCTAAAAGCAATAAAAACATATAAAAATAATCATATAATAATATATTAATGTCTAATAGATATTAACAAATATAATATCATATTATACTATCGATCATTCAAGTTCGAATTGTATATTTTTAATAGATTAAATCCTGCACTGAGATAGATGTGGATCAAAGACGAGTGTCCTGTGTCCAACACCCGGGTTCTGTATCCAATGTGAAATTTATTTTTTGTTTTTGCCATAATGTTATCTTACTTACGTATAGTACGCGTTCTACTTCTACCGTTATGTCATGTAATATATAAGTACATTCTGCGTAACTATGTAAGCGTCACTAAAGTTTGATGTTGTTATAAATAATAGAAATGAGACTTCATGTAAAAATAATTTGAGAAAGGGGTGATTGCTTTACCTACTGCATATTTAGCATAACCGTGGGTGTGGTTTACACGATGGCTATAGCCCCCACAGAAACTTTTGTAACCCCTCGTGGTGTTTACTTTCATTTTTTACATTTTATCCGAAATTATAGTTTTAAATGTTTTTATAATTTTCTTGTCGTATATAGCCCCCACATATATTAATACCAAACTACACCCATGAGCATAACCTAACTTAAATGTACTCTATACTTCGACAGTTTACTGCTACTGCACGTGTTAAATAAGGTTATGTAGATATAGATTCATATAATTTTCAAAATCAGCCTTTAGAAATGTAGGTATAATCATAGACGAATCTAGGAGTGGAAGCTTGGAGGTTTAGCCCTCCCAGTATGAATATTGCCCCCCCCCCCCAGAATTTCCGATTAATTTAGTATTTACTAAAAATTGATTTGAATTCAGTTTAAGTTGAAATGATGGTTACTAAAACCTAAATTCAAAATTATAATAATGAACCGGAACCAAAGCCAAACCGGAACCAAGTGTGTATGTTTTAAACGTGAAAATTATGTGTCCAGAATATATATTAAAAAAATGTTGGACCCTCTCTCGCACCGAAAATTGTTTACAGTTACGGCCTTGACTGAACCAAAAATGTTCAATCAATTTATTCAAAATACCTATCATAATTTAAGTTTTAACCTACTGTACCTAAACATATAAACTTCTAGATTCAGCTCTGCCCTTCGGCATCACGCGACAGGTCATTTTCGACAATGAGACGTGTCAATACATATTATATAAGGTAGGTAAACTTTATTATGGCACAAGACAGTTTTTCATCCCTGGCAATAATAGGTAATATTGAAAGAGATATTTGTAACAATATATTTTTTCAAATAATTTCTTAAATACATACTTCAGTAAATAGTTGTAATATGCGTTTGGAATTATAGTTTAAAAAAATACTTAAATTTCTTACTTTTCATTTAGATTATTATATTTTTTTATTAATTGTTGTTGCAATTGCATATTACAACAAAAAAATTGTCTTAATCTATATCATTAAATTACTATTAAATTAACAATAATAGTCAATGGGTAGAGTTTGTTTAATTTTTATTAGCTCTAGCAATGAACGATGAACAATGAATGTCATTATTCGTTAACATAAATCGGGCGAAGGAGGATAGACCCCTAACCAGGACACAGCCCCCCTCCCCCTAATATATTTTATCACCCAACGACTAAGGATATTAGATATATTGTGATTTTACATAATACGACGATATAATATATGATAATCAAATTTATAAACTGTATATAAGTACTATAAGTAGGTATAGGTTATGTAATTTAATAATTCGTAGAAGACGAATTTTTCAACGAATGAACAATTACTATATATACCTACATAAATACACACACACACACACACACATCATATAAAAATTATAGTCAGAAATCGTGGCAAATATAAAGAATTTCGCGTCAGATGCCAACCGGTGCCAGGGGACCTTTCGTGTACGAGTGAGTGGGTCGACGGGATGAGCGGACGACCGGAAATACAGTTAACATGACTACTGTGGCAAAATGTTAACAAGACATGCGACACACAACGGGCCACCTAAAACGGAATGAACGGAGGTGACCTCTCCAAACAGCGTAAATACATATATACCTAAGCATACATTTTCCTTGGCAGAATTTTGTGTATACCTACGGCCACCAACATTAATAGACGCAAATATTATACATTTACATGGGTGGTACGCTGCAAGGGTGCCTCAAAGACCAAAGTCTTTCTCCTAGTCTATAATCATGGATCACCTAAAATGCACAATGTAATATTATAGGTATAATGTATATAATATACAGTATGTCCCAGAACTAAGAAGTCCCGTATCACCCTTAGTATCTCCATTGGCGCAAATATATGGGGGCTTGGGGGGACTTAGACCCCCATATTTCTACCAAGTCCCCCCAGTTCAAAAATCAGTAATTAGTACTGAGCATATAGAATTTTTAGAAAATATTATAGGAGGGGCTTTAGTCCACACCCTAAATAATTTGTCTATTTGCGCCTATGCCCATATGGTGGGGTAAGCTGACATTTTTCCGGGTTAAGTTGACGTCACATAATTTATATTATAATTTAATGAGTAAATATACTTTTCGTAAAGTTCAGTGCATTTATTTAAAAATTAAAAAATTAAAATAGTCTTAAAATCTTAAAATATAATAAAACAAATATTTTTTTTTAAATATCGCCTCCGTGTTGGTACTGGTATACCAAATTTTTTTGGCAGATTTATTCCATGAAGGTTTTTCATCGGTGTTGTAGTCATTTATAGCTAATCTAATAATTTATTGCTTTGTCCTACAATGGTACAGTTTTTCGTTTATAATTTCTTGGCATTGTATCTATGACCTTAGGCGCAATTTGGGGGATGCTTCGTCAACTTAACCCGACAGATAATTTTTTTGTCCTTTTAACTTGCGTGATAGACATTAAGTATACATGAAAATAAAGCTTACACTATACTTTTTTGATTTTAATTAATATATAATAGATTTCACTTATCTTGTTTTAAAAAAACGCTATTTTCAAAACACAGAAAATCAAAGTGTGTATGGTGATGTAACGGATAGTATCCGTTTTCTCACGATACACAATTAATAAACCAATAATAGTAAATAGATTAAAAGTATATTCAGCGATAGAACTATCGAATAAATGAATATGCAAATGACCTCCATGACAAATTGGCAAATTGCAAAATACAAATAGACAAACGGGATAAAGGAGAAGGCTGACTGGGTATTCGTAATCATTCGAGTATAATATATTATATTATATTATAGTATTACATTGCATTATATTATAGTCGAATATAAAGAAATTCATATAATAGTTGACGAAATATGAGAGCTTGTCACTATCGCAAAATAGATAACTAATATTAAACTAGAAGCAGGATGTAAAAGATAGATAACCATAGGCGATTCACTATACTTCGTGGAAACAGCATTATGCTTTTCTATACATGCACACCGCAGGCTACAGATTAGGAAGTGCGTGGGCTGAGTCGATGGTCACACGGACCACATCCGTTAGAGACGAGATAGCGTATCGATAGGCAGGGGGAGCAGGGACCCGAATATAAAACGGAGCCTGAAACAGCCTGTATTCAGACGTGTCTACTCCAGAGCACAACAAGCACCTCACGTTACTCTGTGTAGTAACTTGTCATTTGGACTTAGACAAAATTACCGAAGAACGTTTTAATAAACTACAAAGTATCTTTTCATCTGTCTACATTTATTTATAAACTACCCTGTCAACATCTTCATCATCAACAAAAGTGGTCTTGCTTCCTGCAAAATCATAATAATATACTCGTAGTCAACGGCCATCAGAATATTACTCTGACCGCTCCAACCTACGAGAATATTACAGTGATAACAGAAAATTGTAAATACAAGGTGGATACGTATGCACGTCCGTGTTATTTACTCAATGCATTGGGGTCGGGGGCAGTTGTCCGAAAAATGATAAGTAGCTTATACCACAAGACTATACCGGCATATACCAGCATATTACAGTGACACCAATTTGAAAAAACATCGTACAGCCATGTACCTACGGCATGTCCACAGTCCACGCCTGTGACTACTGACCGAGAGCTGTTCTATGGTTTCGTGCTCGTGCAGTACTGCAGTGTCCGTCGGTTTAGAACGTTTTCGCTCGGACACTAGTGGCGTATTATATACTGTAACGGTCCGGTGAGAATCTGCACGCGCGTATACGCGACGGCCATTGCTGCGGCTAACATGCAGCTCTTAAAAATTATGGGATCTGCGTGGAACGTGGTGCGTCGGGCTTTGGCGTCCGTAGTCACAGCGCTGATGGGCACGGCGGGCCTAGTGGTCGCGTGGAACACGACTGCCAGCGTAGACGAGCCCGCCGTACCGTTAAGCGTGAATTATCACTTCACGCGCCAGTGCAATTATAGCTGCGGCTTTTGCTTCCACACGGCCAAGACGTCGTTCGTGCTGCCACTGGACGAGGCGAAGCGCGGGCTGACCATACTGGCGGATGCCGGCATGAAAAAGCTAAACTTTTCGGGCGGCGAGCCGTTCATCCGGGGCGGCGGCCGCTTCATGGGCGAACTCATCAAATACTGCAAAACGGAACTGAGGTGGGCGGGCATCAGCATTTCAATTGTTAGTAACGGCAGCTTGATCCAGGAAAAGTGGATGAGGCAGTACGGCGAGCACGTGGACATGCTGGCCGTGTCATGCGACTCGTTCAACGCCGACACGAACCGAATGATCGGCCGGCAACAGGGCGCAAGGACCGATCACGTTGCGAAATTATACCAGGTACGTGAGTGGTGCGGACAGCACAAGATCGCGTTCAAGATCAATACAGTGGTCAACACGTATAATGTGAACGAACTGTTCGCCGAGCACATCGACCGGTTACGGCCGGTCCGGTGGAAGGTGTTCCAGTGCCTGTTGCTGGAGGGCGAGAACGCGGGCGAGGGAGCGTTGCGTAACGCCGCCCGGTTCTACGTCACCGACGAAGAGTTCAACGGGTTCCTGCGCCGGCACGCTGAAGTCCAGATGCTGGTGCCCGAGAACAACGACGCGATGCGCGACAGTTACCTGATCCTGGACGAGTATATGCGATTCCTCAACTGTCGCAACGGCAAGAAGGAACCCTCCGCGTCCCTGCTGGACGTCGGCGTCCAGCACGCGCTCCGTGGTTCCGGTTTCGACGAACAGGCGTTCCTGGAGCGGGGCGGCGTGTACCGGTGGAGTAAGCAGCAAATGTCCGAAGCTGAGCTCGAATGGTGACGGGCCAAACATTTTTTCTTTCATCACTGCTGCACCTCATATCTTGCCTATACAAAGTGATCCATTTAACGTAACACACTTTATCGTTTAACCATCTACTTTTCGTATAATAAGTGTCTTACGTTAAATGGATCACCCTGTATATTATATTATTCTTATTGCCCGGTTGTTCCACTGAGCTCTTCAATTATTGTGGTACGCACAAGCGCAACTAGGGGGGCTAAGCCCCCCCCAAAAAAAAAAACTTGTAATAGCCCCCTCAAAATAAATTATTCAATTCTTTCATAAAATATTAACAAATCTTTAAAAATTAAACTGTATTTCTTATTTTTTCTTTTTTTGGAAAAAAATGTCATTATTTAATTATTTTTATTTAACCCTTTTTTAACTTTTTTTTATATTGTCTATGATAAATATGGTAAATATCATAAGCTGTATGCTTGTATTTGTTTTAAGGAAACAATTTATGTTGGTATGATATAATAATTATTTTGAATTAAATTTGGTAAGATTATTATTTATTACACATAATTTTACAGTAGACCTATACACTGAAGACTGAACTATAAAATAGAGATAGGAAATCCCCTGAAAAAAAAATCCTCGACCCTAGGAAAATAACCCCCAGACTACAATATTACTGACAATCACATGGAATTTTTAAAACGTAATTAGTGTAATAATTATTACATTATTAATATTTAATTTCAAATATATTATTATACTTATATAATATAGGTATACTTTTCATTAAAAAAATTAATATATAATAAATAATATTAAAAAATTAACAATAATATTGTTTTGTTTTATATCACGGTGTGAAACGACATAATATGTTAATAGTTCTTTTAAAAGATTAATGATTAGGTACGTACATTCATGAACTATTTGTTTAATAATTATTTATTTTATTTGATGTATTGATCATTCGAAATATTTTTATTTTATAATATTTTATATATTGTATCTACCTATATTAAGTAAAACTTGTAAAATCTAATTCTAATAATAATTATAATTATTTACATATCATTAAAATATTATTAGTAAAATACAGATTTCATAATAATTTAGAAGATAGGATTGATGATGGACTTGCAAACTTATCAATGACATCAGAGTTATTTATTGGAAGATTTTCACATGATATCAGCATTAAGTTTTCAAGTCTGCCTTGTGAGATTGTGGTACGTAGTCAATTTTTATAATTTTCAGTTTTCAAAATGCACGTTCAGGCGATACACTTATAATGGGAAATGTGGTTGCAATATGAAGTGCGGTATAAAAAGTCGGAAAAACTTATTTTAGTCCAGATGTATGACATAATTTTAATGAATCAAGTAAACTAACTAAATTTGTATTTTAATTATTGTAGTACATTTTGTCATTAGAATCAGAATCATCACTTTGTGTATTTTCACTACCATCAGACATCTCACAAACTTTTTTACAACAACTATGTAAATTTTTGGGTAAATTTATGACATTAGAAAATTTAGAAAAATAATTGTCAAATTGCATGTTAAAATGCTCTTATAATATTATACTCTTTTTTTATAGCTTTGTCCTACTAAAAACCGTTTCCAAATCAGTCCATTTTCAGCACAGATGTCTTTGAAAATAATGAATAGATTATTTCCAGATGTAAGAGATGATTCTTTCAAGGCTGAAAGATGTTCATTAATTACTGGTTCCAGTTTTTCAAAATTAACATAACAAATGATGAATGCTAATTGCTCTTTTCTGGATATGTCAAACGTAGTATCGATAGAAACACTAAAAAATTGGGATTCACTTAACAGTTTATTAATTACTACTTTGATACATGAAGCCACAGAATCGATCAGCTGATTTTGTCTTTCCCAAGACAAAAAACTAACTTCTTGTCTTCCTTTATTTTTTTATTTTTCAATATGTATAGCAAATGAAGGCGACCATTTACTAATTACTTTTGCTAAATCTTTAAAGTTGCCTTATTAGCCTCGGACAAATTTTCACGGTGACCTCAAAATGTAAGAGAATGTTTCCTGAGAAACTGTGTAATTTCTACCTACTTCTATGTTCATAGCCACTCTTTTTTTCCACTCTAATGATGGTAAAATAGTTACAGAGTTTTGTTTTAACTTAACAATAATTGACACATTAATATGACAAATTGTTTTTTCATGCCAACCAATATCAACCAGTTAATCCAACCTTGAAAACCATATTCTGTCCATCCCTTTTGTACATATTTGTCACCAAAAAACATACAGTATAAGCATAATATTCGGTTACTTGAAATAGAGTAGCTAAACCAATCTCGGTGTACACGATCACCACCAGTAATTCTTCTCCAGTAATTTTTTTCTGGTAGCTCGTCGTACTTTTTTGGTTGGAAGGGGCCTTTACAAATTATTGCCATTTTTCATCCGGTGATGATTTTTTCTTAACAAATGTTATTGGGTCATAAATGCTAAAGTCCAAAGAATAAGATTCTGAAAATATATAAATTTATTATTAATACGTCCAGTAAAATAATTTTTATGGATGTGAGTATGAATATTGAACAGATAATAATTTGTTAGAAATTTTAACTTAACTATAGAATATTATTTAACTTTTAGGGATCATTGATTAATAACTTAATACATCATCAACACCAGTGACCACTACCTTGCCTAGTCTGTTCTACCATTGAATACTAGAATTTATTATTATATTTACCAGTAGAAAAAGCCTCAATTTCAAAAATTGTATTGCTCTTTGCATTTGGTTCTGATGCAGATTTTTGATCATCCAATAATTCACTCTCGGTCAGTTTATCTAAAAATTAAAAAAAAAAATAGTAATTTAATAATAAAAAAAAAACACTAAAATGTCAAAACTGTTAATACTACATAAAAATGCCAGTTTGAATTTTACATAATGTGATTTCACTATATTGACTAATAGACATAACAAATCTTGACATCTTGTTACAAGAAATAGAAATATCATAAATTACATTTGCAAAAATGAAAAATATAATGTTTTTATAAATACCTATATGCATTTAAATTGTTTAAAATTAAATTTTAGAAAATTTAAATTAAATATTAAAAGATCTAGCAAAAGTTACTTTAAGTGAGAATAGAATATTAATTTTATATTTCCAATAGAGGAAGTCTCCATCTCAGTATTAAAAATTGTGGCATTGTGTTCTGTTACAGACGTTGTTTGTATGGCCGTAACTTTTCACTCTTTTTGTTTAACTGTACATAATAATGTAATGTCTTATAAATATAAATATAAAATTATATAATGAATTAATGAGATAAATAGCAAATAAATAATATTTGTTTGAATTTTTTAAATATTTAATATCTAGTAAAAGTAATTTTGTTACGCGCGTCTCTATAACCACAACAGTATTTTATCTGTTATCGTGTTCCATAAATGAAATATAACTCATTTAGAATATTTAAAAAAAACTAAACACTGTATTGAAATACTGGTTCTTGATTCGTACTAAGTACAAAAATTTTAAATTTTATAAAAAAAAAAATCAAACTTTAAAAATATAATTTTTATACGTATATACCAATCAATACCATTGTGTGAAGCCAACAACTGTGCAAAATAGGATATTATAAAAAATAATAAAATGTAATAGGTAATAATAAACTAAAAACAGTACATACCTTTTTTTGAATGGATTTTTAATCGGCGACATAGATTCATTGGATTTACAAAAAAAACTAGCGACGTCCGAACAATTTTTTTTAGTTTTAAATTTATTGACTGCACACGACGATAAATTTAAGCCCATCCTTTTTTTCCCGCACAAACAAATTGAACCAGAAATATTTGATGTAGGAGTTGACATATTAATATATTATTACCAAATTTTTACAATTTATACTACTTTTGTATGGTTGATTAGATAGGTACTTACAACCATTAAACATATTTTACAACAACAATGGTAAATCACAGCAGTAAAAGTGTAAAATTAATAAATATTAAATAATAATTAATAACGGTCAATAGTTCATAACAAATAGTCAATAATGAGTGGCGACTAGTGAGTGATGAAACGGCGGCGTTCACTAGGCGTATCCCGGGTATAAAATAATATGTATATAAAACGTAATAGAACGTCAAAACTCAAAGGTGAAAGGAAAAATATTCTATTTTTATCTTGTGTTTATGTGGGAATTTAATACACAGTACACACTTACTACCATAGGATCCAATAATAGTAATATTGATAAAATTGTATAATTGTATTTACTATGCATTTTACCTAGTATACCATATCATATCACAATTCACAGAATAATTTTTCTTCTATAGATTACTCTAAATGTATTCAATACACGTCATATTATGCGTAATGCATTGTCGTATAGCGTTGCATTCAAAATTCATACGTGTGACTGTTCATGTGGGCATGGGCTTAAACAATCAATAACATTCTTGTGTTTAATAAAATTATGGCAGACAGACTATACTGTAATATTTTACCCACTCGGTGACCCTCACCCACCCACCCACCCAATTTTCTAGTCAATTAAATTGAACTACATGGAGTACGTGTTCGGCGCCACTGGGGGATACCTATATTATACTAAATAATATAAAAGTATTAAGCAAAAAATATTATTGTTAATGTTTGAAAATTATAATACAAATATTAAAAAATAAGGTACTTATAATTAAATACTTAAGTAAATAAATAATTGATTTTGCTTGTATGATTTTTTATATTTTCAAGTGAACATACATGGGGGTGTGAGGGCATCACCCCCACGGGTTACTTTTAAGTAATGTCAGGTGGGGGCTACAGCCCCCCAAAATGTCAGCCTTATTTGCGCCACTGAGTATCTCCATAGAAAATCAATATATTTAAATATCTGTATTTAGACAATTGAGTTTTTAAATCGGTTATGAGATGGTTGTAAATAGTTTTGTGTCTAGGATATTTTGTCCTTTGCCACAATGTTCTAGCCTGACGTTTTGCTTTTATAAGATTGACTAAGAATGGAGGCAGTGCAGTATGATATTTTGGTGGAATATTGTTTGAGGCGTGGGAAGAACTTGATACTGCATATTGAATCGACTTGGTTAATATGGAGATTGCATTGTCTATAATATCTAAATGACATTTTAGTGAGATATGGAGAGACAGTGAATCGTCTAATTTTTGTTGAAATAGTTTCCAGTCTATGGGGCCTGATGAAAGGGACTGTCTAGGGGAGGAAACGGGTAGACCTCCTAAGGTTAACTGTATGGGAGAATGCCAATGGTCATTTGATAGGTGGTTTAGGTTTTTTATATGGTATTTTAAACCAGTTGGGATTGAGGTTATAAAAAAATCAAAAATATCGGGAGATCTATTTTCATGTGTAGGCCAATAAGTCGGTTCGTCGGGGGAAATAAAAGACAATTTATTTTTTAGTATTGAAGTATGAAATAATCTACCTCTTTTGTTTGTGTATCTACTACCCTATTGGGTATGTTTAGCATTAAAATCACCTCCTATTACAAAAGAGCTGCCAAGACTTTGGAGAAATGATTGCAATTTGGGTTCTGTGATTTGTTGGCCTAGAGGAAAGTAAGCTGATGAGATTGTAACGTTTAAATGGTTTATTTTGATATTTGCTGCATGTAGATACGATATGTTGATATTTTGCAAAACAGTTCAAAAAAAAAATATAAAAAAATATAAATAAATATTAAAATGTAATGAAAATTGCCCAAATTAGAGCTAATTAATTTTTTTTGAATTTCTAAGAATAATAGTTATGTTACCTATGCATTCGGCAAATACGATTCACATGTTAATTATTACAATCATGCTGATTTTTCAGCTAAAATTAAAAAAAAATAACTAGCTCTAACTTGGGCGATTTTCATTAAATTATAATATATTTTTTTTTTAACTGTTTTAAAAAATACGATCAACAAAATAAATTTGTGATAATTTTTGAATTTTTGAAAAAAAAATCGAATATTATGCTATTTAATTAGGATTTCCATACTTATGACTGTAAAGAAACTGCATTTAAATATATTGATTTTCCACGGAGATACTAGGGGTGATATGGGACTTCTGGGACACACGTATATTATATAAAAGTAGATATAAAACTATGATGTAATAAGTTAATCAAAAATAAAACATTACAAAAGTCCTCTACCCAACTATTTTATATGCTCAAAACATATTACACAATGGTATAAATATACTCAATAGAAATCAATAAATCAACTATTTTAGAGGTTGAGATATTATTATGAAAACTATTAAGTTAAAATCACCTACTGTTATTTTAAGTTTAATTACCTTAATACAAAAATATGTGAAATCCTAAATTTTGTATCGCTCTTATGATTTATTTTTTGCATTAAATTGAACCAAACTCTCTTTTAAATTGATTTATTACAGTAACGATTACCCATACCCCTTATCAACGCACTATTCTGACCAACAAGCAGCCTTCCACTTTTGGGTTGACAGATCCATTTAAGATCCAATATTATGTTATTAGCTTTAATATTAGAGCTAATTGACTCCTTGGTGCATCGGTGGCATCCTCTTAAATCAAGCTTGTTTTGTACGTGGAGATTAATAGTAATAATTTAAAATAATTCTAAAAAAAATAACAGGTATAATAATAATAGATACAAAATTAATATACAGGAAATGTATATTATAATTTATCAGTTATCTGTGTGTATACCAGCATACTGAAAATAATTTAGGCTAAAACAAGGTCGACTACAAGTCAAAACTTTGTAATTAAAGATCAAGTACGTCATATGATACAGAACCCAACATTTTTCTAAAAAATATGAATTCAAAAAAAGTTATATTTTTTGTTTTTTGTCACTTTTGCATAAATGTTTTTACCATCAAAATTGTTCTTATAATCAGATTACCAAATTGGTTATTTTTAAATTTCCCAAAACATTTGAATCAGTTTTAAACATTTTTATTTTCAGCTTTGAGAAATAAAAACAAAAACAATTATACCATAAATAAAAAGCAAGTGTTTAAAAATTATAATTAGCATATATAAGATAAAATTGTAATTATTGATTACGACAAAAGTTATTGCATTATAATCAATATTTAATTTTTTTACAGCCTGTACCTATATATTATATACCAGATACCTGGTGGGTAATCGACGAGATAATTATTTTTAACTATTATTATACGGTAGTTAGCCGGAAAGTTATCTAGAAAACGCGATGCTCCCCGAATACAATACAATTCCTGTACACCCTTGACGAGCGGTAAAGTTCACAGACATCGTTGTTCAACATATAGCACGCGCGCCGACGTCGACAATAGATTTTTATTCGTCATTTGCGCATAGGTACCTACCATCAAAGGCTGGGCATTAACGAGTTAAAATGTTAATTTGATTTTGATTTTTTAAGTGAACTAGTTACTTTTTTTTTTAACTTAATCAAAAAATTAACAAAAAGTGTGTACTTAACTGGGTTAACCGGCTGTAGTTAAATTAACTTTTAACTCTTTGTTATTGGTGCATATTAATTTAATTGAGTTAAAAAAAAAAACCATTAACTCGCCCAGCCTTGCCTACCATTATTATACAGCTAACATGAAGGGTATAGCTGGTATAAAAGGTATATTGGGACGTTGGCCTACAACGGTCTACGCGCGTCGCCGTAAACAAATATCGGATGGTTACGTCATGTAATAATATAGATACCTACCTGGTTACCATAGACTTTTATGTTAATTAGTAGGTACTTACAGTGAATTATTGATGCCATAGTAACTTATCGGCTATACGGTCGGAAGCGGTACACCGAAACGATAGGTAGGTATGTGATACAAGCACGGACCGCGATGAACTAGCTCGATTTCTTTATAGGTTTTTTTTCGATTTTTACAATACTGACAAAAAAAAAACAAAAAAAAAAAAGCGACGACAGTTTAATATCGGCCGAGACGTCTCCTTTGTCTTATACATAAATTGTTCCCATGGATACGACGACGGCGAAAGTTTGCCGCACGTAAAAATGTGTTAACAACACCTGCACCTATATAATACAATAATACATTAATAATATTAGACAAATATGATATTACACCTAGGGAAAGGTATAGGTAATATGAGGTAGATACGTGAGTTATATGGGTACCATACCCTATTGGAGTTGTGTCGTCGGATGAAATTTAAATTGACGTTAAAAACGCCTAAATGTACTATAGTTGTAACTTATTGTAATGTAACCCTATAATCTCACGCTTCACGTCATACTTTAGGTACATGCAAGTCGTAATTTTCAGAAAATGTCGATGATTTTTCTTTGTAATTTTTAACAGTAAATAATTGTTTAAAAATACAGCTTGGGGGTGGCACCTAGGGCCCCCATTGGAGCCGCCCCTGATATACCTACCGATCTACTACTATATAGTCTATAATGGAAGCGTGTAGTTTCAAAACCAGCCATTACCACTTTTTAAAAATTTTCAGGAACAACAAAAAACGAAAAAGGCCTATATTTTGTTATAAATATGAACTCATAGGTTTGGATTGTATACATATTGGGTATGAATAGGTGTTTAATAAAAATATTACTACCAGAGTTTATTAACATTACTAATTTCGAAATGGCTGGTTTCGTTCACGTTTTCATTAGATGACTGGTTTTGAATCCAACATTTTGTCGATTTTTATGAAAATGGCTGGTTTTGAAATTCACTTTGCAATATAGGTGGTTTTGAAACTAACATTGCAACATTTAATAATAATAATTATATTAATTATATAACTGCATTGTTATGGCTGGTTCTGAAATAAATATCGCCAGATGGGTGACTTTGATACCAACCAACATTTTCCATGGTCAGTTTAGACCAGTTCACGATGTAGAGAAGATTTCTTCTCTACATCGTGGACCAGTTATAGCCTTATTTGGTGTTCAATATTTTTAGAGCACTTTTAATACAGCGTGACCATTTAGAAAATACGAAAAAACCAGTTTTAAAAAAAAGTGCTTTTGGCTGGTTTTTAAGCTACACGCCTCAATTATTAAATACTTTCATGAATACCTACTTCTCTGATTTAATTTGTATTGTTATGGAATATTCATTTAATAAAAACAAATAAATAATCACTACCTATATTTAAAATTATAAAATAAATTAACAGCGCATAAGAGTAAGAACCAGTACCTATATCCTCCATTGGTCGAAATTCGGCCATAAAACCGTTTTAAACTTTTAACTGTAAATTCAAAATGCTATAAAATATTGCATTTCTTGTCGCAGTTAGGTATTCGCGTTAGTGCTTCTTCTCTTTTTATCTCTATGAACGTTTTATATGAGAAAAACAGGTACCTAACCTAACCGATATCATATTTTAGTTTTTAAGTCTATAAAACACAAACATACGGACATTGCGTTGAAAAACAACTGATAATTAACTATTATTTTCTTTATTTAAACTAATTGGTTAGGTTGCTGCTTTTCTTACTTCTTATTACCCGACTGCGCACGATAATTATTTTTTCTTAAATTGTTTTAAATTTTATTTAATGGAAATATTACTATATATGGCACTAGGTACCAGTAGCGTGGTGAACGGTAATTTCAGAGGCAGTTGCCTCTGAGATTTTTTTTAAGTAGAGGGGTGGGTGGTAGCCGGTGGGTTCCAAAGTAAACGTAATATGATAATATACTCAATAGGTAGTTAATAACGATCTGAAATATAATTATTTATATTATATTAATGCATTATTATGCATTGATACTTGGGATATTTGTAACTTGCCAATGGAAATTTTTAGTTCGCCATGCCACTGGGCACTACCTTTTACAGATGTATATTCCTATTTTCATATTTCAATTGCCTTATTACGTAATCATACGTAAACCAATGTAAACCATTTTTTTCTGCAAATCTACTGTATAATACCAATGATTGGTATACCTATATCTATATCTGTTTAGTATTCCCCCTAATAGGTATATGTACCATTATAGACAGAGTTATAAATTGTTACAACATATAAAAAGTGCTTGCGTATTATTGTATTAATAGGTATGTACATGGCCGTATTAGCGCATAGGCACTATGGGCACTGTGCCTAGGGCCTACGAAAGTAAAACGTGTGACTACGATTTTTTTGTAATATTTATGCTTTTTTATTATTATTATTATAAATTAATCCGCACGATTGTACACGTTAGCACAACAAGTAAAATATCATGTATCTATTTAAGAATGATACCCCGATTACTGTTTATATAGTATATTTTTAGGTAATATAATAATTATAAATAATATAGGTATCGTTTACGTAATAGAAACAATAGTTTATTATCGACTGCAGGTCGGTCGCTCCGCGTATGACTGCACGGTACTCACTAGTCTCTGTAAATGATGGCAAAGCAATTGACGCTGCAGATCAAATGAGTGCTAGAGATAAATTATAAATTCAAACATTTTAT
This sequence comes from Acyrthosiphon pisum, assembly GCF_005508785.2. Lineage (NCBI taxonomy): Eukaryota > Metazoa > Arthropoda > Insecta > Hemiptera > Aphididae > Acyrthosiphon > Acyrthosiphon pisum. The sequence continues at coordinate 22,767,925 of NC_042496.1, forward strand.
GTTATTGACAAAGTGGCCGAGCGGACTAAGTCGTAGGTTTCGACGCGCACCGTCGTCGGTTCTAATCTCGGTCTCGGGCGGCCCTTCTCTTCGAGCAGTCACGGTGTCTGGAGAGGGAGGCCATCAATCATCATCCCCAACCCGGGCATGGCAGATACTTACGGGTGCCCGCATGAAAATTCTGCCAAACTAAAACAAACGTGTTTACAAAAACCTACAGTATCCTCCCGCACAGTTAAAAACCATCCAATGGCCTAAGTTGTCACGGGTTAATTAACAAACAAAAATATATATACTGTTATTTTTTTGTTACAATTATATCTTTTGTATTTAACTTTTTAAAGAAATATGCAAAATGGTATAAAATAAGTTGTTTTTTATGGTTTTTGACAATATAATATAATACATTTGTATATAATATTTGGAGTAAAATTAATTGTTTTTAAGATCTGTTATAAAAAGTAATAAAAGTTTAGTTTTGATTTTTATGCTGTAAATATTTTTGTTTTTAATGGATTAACACTAAGATTTGATACATCCTCTCCCAAACAGAAGGTTTCTTAACTATTTAAACACTGGACATTACAGAGCCATATTAACGTGTATGCACTAAATGTTTAAATGTATTGTGCCTACTGCCTAGGGCCTATGATAGTTTTAATCCGGGCCTGGGTATGTAGATAGGTGCTAATAAGAAATATTGACACAATATAAATTAAGATTCTGAGCAAAGTTATTTTTTAGTGATTTTATAATACTTACTGAAATTACCGTAATAATAAAACCTAAGTAATAACAATATAAATATAACATAAAATATCCTAGACTGACAAATCGTCTCTGCTCAGAATCGTTTTTCATAATTTTGTATACAATGATATTATATCATTGATTCAAATTTAAGACCATCCATTACAACGACCCTCTTGTAACCTACTATGCTGCAGAGTGACATTCACTTACCCACTTTTTTTATTTATACTACTAGGTATTTAATATTTATAGGTATTTGCATTTTAAGCCTTTCTTGTATCGATTACATTATCAATGTTTATACTTGAAAATTATAGCTGCCAAACAAATGTAGATAATTAGGTGAGTGGTATTAGAGTTAAAATATAATTTATAATTGTTAAATTTTTATAAAATATGTAGTTTAAAAATAAATGCTAATATTATTATTATTCAACATTTTATTCAATAGGTACAATAAAAGATTTAAAATATTTACCCAACAAAAAATAAATTTATTTTCTAGATTGTATGTTTATGAATTAAAACTTGTAGGATAATTTTGCTTAGCTAAGTATGGATTAAACTGAGAATTATACTTTTGTACAATAGCCGGTTTTGGTTGTGGTTTTGAAACTTCGACAGGTACGACTCCATTTATTCTTGCCAATAATTGACTGGCTCTAAACCTCTCTTCTCTTTCTCTCTTTAATCTCTTTTCTCTAAGTTTTTCCAAAGTTAATTTATTTTTGTTTTTGTCATTAACTTTTTCCTTTTTCTTTTCTTTTTTCTTATGTTTTTTCTTATGTTTTTTTATAGGTGATTCGTCCTTTTTTGTTATCAATTCTTTTGAATGATTACTGCCTTTTTGATCTGTTTCAACATATTTCTTCATGACAATAAGTGGATCATTAAATGTTTTAACTTTTGTTTCAATTTCTTTATCAGTTTCACACAAGTCTAATCGTTTTGGTTTCTTGTTATACCACTGTACATTGCCAGTCACCTCATCTGTGTCCTGTCCTAAATAAGTAAGATAACCAACTTTTTTTTCATATGCTTCTTTTTCTTCCTTTTTTTCCTGTTCGTGTTCTTTGTTAACACCTGTATGAGCAACATGCCCATCTTCAAGGTCTTGGAACAAATTAACATGATTTAACACTTCAGGTTTAGTTTCTTCAGGTCGGTCTCCAGAGTCATCATATCTTTGTTTTGATCTATTTCTCAGCAATGAAAGTTTTGTTTCTTGCTCCTAATGAAAAACATAAGTATTATTAATATGCATTTACAAATTGTTCATAATATTAAAATTATTTTATTTTAAAGATTACCTATATTTATACTTTATATTAATAAATATGGAATGTGATAACGTAGAATTGGATTTTAAGATAATTATATTACTAAAATTGTAAAACCTACTGATTAAATAAGATATCTATGAATATAGATTAGAGTTAGGTCGAGCCTGGAACAATTAGTGTCTCAATACTTGGACAGAGCCCCCATTTTTTTAACACACAAACATACATTCTAATTGTAAATTAATAACTGTGTAATATTTATATGTATAATTATAATCAAGTTGTATGTGCACAAAACATTAATGTGCTAATTTCTAGACATATTTTTGAAGTTAAAAATACAATTTTAAATTCTTTAAAATTAAATGATATAAATACAAAAATACAATCATGTATAAAAAGAAGAAAACACATAACCCAAATTTAAAAAAAAAGCTTGGTTTAATAAACAAAAATTGTGTATACATATTATAATATACATAATGCATATATGTATCTACATATATATTTAGTAACGTATAAATGTGTAATTATGGAATAAATATAATTAAAGAAAAACTTTAAATTAATTCTCCTATTTTCCATAATTTTGAATTTGTCAATCAACGTGCCAATGTTAATACTAAGGGCCAGTATTACCATCTCCCGTTAAATTTAACTGACTCCTAACCGGCCGAATTCGGCCGGTAATAAAAACTGTTATCAACCGGTTAAGTGTAATCGAAGCATACCGATGATTGTAATACTGGCCCTAAATGTTACTTCTGGTTTAGTAAACATTAATAATTAATTATTAAGTCGGTCCTGGTGCATAGTTAGTGCTCCTTAATTTACTTTTTACTATTGTTAATTTTGAAAATATCCGTTCACAGGAACAACTTGTAACAGGTATTAGTAGGTACACTGGTCACTCAATAAATTCAGTATAATGAAAAATCCATTAAATTATTTTATGTAATTATTAGTTTTCATATATTCAAGCCACGAATGGATAAATTCATTATTATTCATTAGTATTAATATCTGATTTACCATTGGTAGCTATGTACTGAACGATGTCTATATGTATAACCAATCTATTAATGTCTTTAGTCATAGTACATTTATTATTTTGTACACAATGTTTTTTTTAGACACATTAAATTTATGTGGTGGGATACACAAATATTTAAAATTTTTATCACAATTTACGACAAATAGATTGTTCAAACATATTATTATAATAAATATATATTATATACATTTTAGTATGTCCTAAAAAGATTCCGGTCAAGTCCTGTGCGCACGTCTATGACCTCCTATTTTGTATAACATAGTTTTCACTTTTCAAACTTATTTTTTAACTACTTACAGCTAACTGTATCCTCATCTTAAGTTTCTTCTCTTCTTCAGCGGCTTGTGCTTCATCGCGCCTAACACGCGCAATGTTATCTTTGGTTCGGACATGCCACCTATAATAATATTAATAAGTTATGCTTAATAATTATATTATTCAATTGTATTTTAAGAATATTGAGGTATATTATTGTATGATACACAAATATGCATCAAAACTAACAAAACGTCTGAAAAGTGCTAAAAAATGCAAAGTGAAAGTTTCACATTTGAAGTATCTGTTTCATGAGACAAATTTTGTACTTGGAAATTATTGTCTAAGATTAACCAAAAAAGTTTCTTTTTGCAATAAAATACTAGTGATAATTATATCATAATTTCGTATACTCTGTTTTCTTATTGTAAAACCTACCATTTAATGTTTAAAGAAACATAATCTTGTTTTACTAATTTAATATTATTCTAACAATTATACAATTTATTAATTGTTTCACCAACTTTTTAACTCCAAATAGTTTGATTATTTTTAATAACAGTAAAATAAGATCAATGTACTGGCTAGACCACACAATAATTGTTATTATTTAAAACAGATAGACAAATGGTTGTCTAAAGACTATAATTATTGTAATTCACTTACCTCTTTTTTGGCAATATATTCATTTTGTTTTTTGATGTTTTCGAAACGGTTCTTAGTTCTTATTTCTTAAGCAACCGACCGCAGAAACTTCCTAATATTTATTTTATCGTAATGACTACTGATGTAATGAATAATTAGTTATTTACGGAATAATAATTAATTAATATTTATTAATTAATAATATTATTATCATTTATTGGATTCTTAAAATTTTTCAAACTAGTGCTTATCAATTTATATAAAATCTGTGATAACATAATCTAAGTAGATAACAGCCACAACAATTTTTGAAAAAATCGATTTTGTATTTTTGGTCTAACCCGCTGTTAAGATCCTTCTTACTGTTAAAGATCTTTCTATATAAAAATCTGTGGGTGGAAACCAAAAACTTATAACCATTCACTTGAAATGTTCACCAAATAAAATTGTCCATATAATATGGTAACATTTTCGAAATATTTGGACTCTTTTTGAGCTATTATTTTTAAATTCTGAGCGGAGCGATGAATGTATTGATTTTACAATGATGTGTGTTTTTTATTTTTTTTTTATTTCTGTGTCTGTCATCACGGTTTGGGGCAGTAAAACTGCTTCAGTTTTCTTCAACAGTATCTTGTTCGATGGGAAAGTGAATCTAGTTGGTGCATTCAGGAGGTCAAATTTTCAAATTTTCAATAGTTTTCAAAAGTGCCAAGAAAAACAACATAAAAATTAACAAAAAACGGGAATTTTTACGCCAAATCGGTTTTTGGCAAAATTGATTTTTGTTTTTCGTGTAACTTTAAAACAAATGAACGTATACATGAATTTTTCACTAGTTGTTTATATTTGCATTTTCTATATACGATAACATTTTCAAAATATTTTGATTTGTTTTGAACTGTTTATGGACATTATCAGTTTCCAATTTTATTTGTTTTTATTTCTATGAATGTCAATAAAACTTTATTTGTTGGGTGAAAAATATTGAAAATCCTTAGTCACAGTTTTTATTTAGGTATAAGCATTTAAAGTTCAAATATTGACAAAATACGGAAAAATCACAAAAATTAGTAAATTATTTAATAAAAATTTTTCTTTTTAAATCTAAGATTTGAAAATGTAATACAAGATTCCTTATGAGTTTATCTACTTTTATCAACAAAAAAAATGTCAACAAGCAATTTAAATTAAATTTTTATGAGCGTTTGAAATTCATATTTTCGAAATATTGGATATTCATTCGATTTCTCATGTAGTAGTTATGTTATTTTATTGTTATTCAAAAACGAATAACTGTAGATACATGAAAATTTTACTAAATGTTAATATTTTCATTTTCTATACACTATAAAATTTTGCCTTATTATAAAGCAAAAAAAAAAATATTCACTTACATCTAGGTAATGTTAAAAATATTATAGATAACTTATTATTTTCAGAATTTAGTCTAAATTTTATTTTGTATTTGTTACTTCATTATTATTGTATGTTAAGTAAAATTAATAAATTGTATAGTGTATAGATGGCAACCTGTTTTGTTTTTATTACTTATCTATTTGTTTGTATCTATTATATATTAATCATTTAATACATTTTTGTTGAATCTTTTTTTAAAAAAAGGTACACTCTCAATCCCTAACACAAGCTTAGCTTAAAAGGGATTAATAATCATAAAATAGTATATAAATGAATGTATCTTTATTGTTAATTTGTGATGATTATATAATAAAAATAAAAAAAGCTTGACAATTTAATGCAAGTGTCCTTATAAGATACTTTAATAGTAGCTCAAAAATATTAAAGATACATAGAATTTAGAGATAGAGAATTCACATAAAAAAATGATCAGTAAGTTTACTAATAAAATGGTAAAAATGGTAAAGTATCTAGAATATAAGGTTAATTAATAAAATTTCTTAGAGCCATTTTTTTATTAGTAAATGCGATTGTTTTTACTATTGTGGTATTCTTGAAAAATTTAGTTCTTTCTAATAATAACAATACCTAAAGAACTAAAAATGGATCTTTTGTTCTGTATCAATACATATTATTAATATTTAATTATTCATAATACAATTAAATATTAATAAATAATTAAAATTAATTTTTCAATATTATAATTTATCACACTATCACAGCATTTCTTTTATTATTTTTTTGTTCAAAAGTCAAACATTTATATTTATTTACTTTTAACTATTATTTTACAGTTATAAAATACAGGGTTGAGAAAATAAACATAATTCATTATATAAAAATAATAATTAAAAATATAAAATATTGTATAGATAGCTAACGCGTTGTATACTATTCGGACGTTTCACGTCAATGACATAGAAAAGTAAATAATAGTATAATAAAGCGACTTGTAAGTTCTTCGGCGAAAATGTGAAATATGAGTCATGTGACAACTGTCAAACGGTATGTATAACGGAGAGCGACGACCATAAGGAGGTGCTAGAAGGTGCTTAGCACCCTCAAGCTTCAAATTAGCTCCCCCAGTTCCCTGTAATGGTATATATTGTGTGACAAGGGCGGGAAATTGCCTTCCCGCACGAGCCACACATACTATTTTTTGTCACGCCTCTGCATTCATCGATCACGGTAAAGGTAATGCAGGGTATACGCGCGCTAAATGTGCACTCAGCACTTTTTGGGATTTCCATTCCACCACCCGGCACTTCTTGGGATTTCCACTTCACCAATACCAGGGGGGTAGTTATAGTTATAACAGAATATTAATGATATGAATATTTTACAATAAATATTTTTTTTTTTAGATGACATTAGAGAGTCTTAGAATAATTTAAACCAATTCACCTTAATTTTCAATGTCGGACAAGATCTCATCATCAGAATCACCACTACTATTTAAACAACATACATTTGTTTTGACAAAATTAAAGTTAGTTAACGTTGTCCGATTTTGATTCTGAAAAAATATTTGAATTCACCAGAAAATGTCTGTAGATCGTACGAAATATTTTCCGTTTATAATATTAATTTTAATTTTAATTATGAT
>NC_042496.1:22775221-22783779 GCF_005508785.2 Acyrthosiphon pisum
AATTCTTTCGTTTTATTCTAGTGATGTTTACTTGTATATTATTGTTGACAAATATACACGATTTAAAAATTAAAGAAAAAAACATCAAGGAAGGAGATATTATCTATCCCTGATTTCCCTCGCTAATATGCCAGTGGTTCCACCAGTGAACTCCTCCACACACGTGCGATTCCGGTTTTATAAAAATATTATTTCCAGCCGACGAGCGCTCGTATATCGTTGACCACCGACGACAAGATACCGCATTTCTCTTCTACAACCTTTAAATGCGCATCGCGCTTTGCTTCCTGCAATTCGAGCTTGGTATTGCATTCGCATAACTTCCGGTTCTCGACTTGTGATTCGCGCAGCTGCTTGCCGAGCTTCCGGTTAGCTAACCTCATCATTCGAAGCCTACACATCAGCCAACGATTTTCGTCTTCCACTTTACACAGCCTCCGGACAAGCCACCGGTTTTCCATTTCGACGTCCCGGTCCGCTGACGACTTTTTTTGTTCTGCCGCCGCTACTGCCTCCACCGCCGCCGACCTCTGCCGTTCGATATCCACCTCCAACTGTCTGATGTCCAGTTTGGCCCTTTCGTTGCATATCTTCATCGAATCCCCGTCGGACTCGGACTCGGACCCTGGCCCGTTCGTTTTTCCACCACAACGGCCAAAAACTCTTTTGTAAGCGCCCGAAAACATCGTCAAATCACGCACGACGATTGGGCTGTATCAGCTCGAAATTGACGAATCATTTACGCGAAACCATGATCAACCATCATGCTATTTACTAAGTATAATGTTTCGTCGTGGACTAACATTTATAGGTCTATGGGTCTATGTCGCCAACCAATAACCTAATAGCCAAATAGTTAACGATCATGCCAAAAATTGACAACTCTATAATTTATTCCATGACCGCAATATAATAACTAATATATCACAGTCGTAGACCTTATCTTTCTATGCTGTGAAATATCATGTGAAATAATAAATTACCGATGGCCGACACATAGACCATAGACATGTTCGAACCATAGACAATATTGTGTACCTAATAAAATAGAACAACAAAGATCACCAAGGAGATTAATGATTATAGAATACTATATACTATACTAGTGCCAGGGTTGGGCAAGATACTAAAAAAAAAAACTAAAAAGTATCATGATACATGATACGTGCTCTTAGCGTATCAAGATACAAGATACATTGTGAATGTAGAAAATATACATGTTACTTTTATATTTCCAATCGAATTTTATTAACTATTAAACGTAAAATGTCTATGCATAATAATTTACTATACTGTCTTTATACATAATAAATACATAATATTAGTATTATACATAATAATAGTATTTATACATACTTATAAAGTCATTATTATATTAAATAATAAAATAAATATAAACTAATATATCACATATATAATATAAATATGCACCAAAATTAATAAATTACATAAGAATTACATCTTAATTTATAATTATATATTATAGTTGCTTTATGTGTATAATAATATTGGTTATGGACTTATAGTCAAAAAAGAATAAATAAATGAAATTTGTTATGTCTTATGGACTTAAGATATATTGTTAGTTTAAATTAAATGTTATTTTGTCTGATAGATTAGATCTACATGGGTGAAAGTACAAAACTATCAAATTAAAATAAACGCTCAACGGAAGCAGATGAACATAGACTTGTATTATATTTTATAAATAGTTTTGGAACAATTCTATTTTAGCAACCTATCGATTTTTAAGGTTTTTTTTCCAAAATGTGTGTCTTGGGGTGCTTAATAAGAATGTAAAAAAAAAATGGTCGGACGGACTTAGTTTTGAAGTCGTCGGTAAAAAACTTCAAAAAGTAGATTTCTGATTTTTTCAAAATAATACTTATTAGAATTGATTTTTTTCGACATTTTTTTTTTTTATCAAAATGTGTGGTTTTTGACGCACAATACATTGGTGTGATCAGAACTTACCTCGCGTACTTACTTTTGAAGTTTTTGCACATAAACAATGAAAAATAGCATTTTCAAAATTATAAACTTGTGCCGCAACGAATTTTTAAATATTTTTTCGGCAACATATGTAATTCGACGAGTTTAGAACGATCGTGCAAAAATACATTTTCGGAAATGATTAGTTTTGAAGTTATAAATTTGCGAAGTTCGCGATTTTATGTTAATACACATGGGCGCGAAAAAAAATATTTTAACGCTCTTATAATGTAGGCAGTGATTACACAGTTAGCGGCACTCGTCGCTACGCTTCGCAAATCGAAAATATCCCTTGACTTGCTATGCAACACCACCTTAAGTAGGTTACAGGGTAAGTTATGTCGTAGCATATGGGCAGTGATTACACAGCTAGCGGCACTCGTCGCTACGCTCCGCAAATCGAAAATATCCATCGACTTGCTATGCAAAACCACCTCAACTCTCAAGTAGGTAACAGGGTCAATTAGAATGTTAATGGGTGAAAATTAAAACTCAACATTTTACGCGTGGTAAAGGGCAGTGACTACGTGTGTTTCGGCACTCGTCGCTATTAAATATAAAATGCTATTTTTCATTGTTTACGTGCAAAAACTTCAAAAGTAAGTACGCGAGGTAAGTTCTGATCACACCAATGTATTGTGCGTCAAAAACCACACATTTTGATAAAAAAGAATGTCGAAAAAAATCAATTCTAAGTATTTTTTTGAAAAAAATTTACTTTTTGAAGTTTTTCACCGATAACTTCAAAACTAAGTCCGTCCGACCTTTTTTTTTTTTACATTCTCATTAAGCATCCCAAGACACACATTTTGGAAAAAAAAAACCTTAAAAATCGATGGGTTGCTAAACTAGAATTTTGCCATAGTTTTTTTTATAGATGGATAATTATTATTCAAGCGCTACTGGTGTTTAAAATAGCACACGGCCCCATATGAAATTGGTATAGGCTATAGATTCTTTTATTATCTATGAAGATTTCATTCATAAAAATATTATAATATTATAAGACATTTTAATATTACGGTATGCGTTGGTCAAACACGGAATTAAACCACTTTTTGACTTTCATTTTGACGACACTATGTGTGACCCGTTAGACGCTCATATAAGCACAAGACTGTAAATACCATAGAACAATATAGAAACGAAACTCGATCAGCTGATTGGGGTCCTGTTTACCCATGATTTGATGTCTAAAAAACCTCCGAAAAGCATGTAAACGTTTACCGCACCAATATGATGTCAGACCACGATTTAAGATACTATCTTAAATCGTGTGTTAGACCCAAAGTCACCCATATTATGTAAACGTTTACTGGAACTTTGGCGGGATACGCTACGCGGGGTCGGCTTGTTTACCATTCCCTATTACACGTATGCCAAGCCCCCCTGGAGACCGTGTTCAAGACCACAATCGCCCGATTCGGCCAATTCACGGAGTTTCATACCCCTGGTAATACCACAGAAATTATAATTTAATTAATATAATTAATATTTAATTTGTACGTTTGAAAAAAAAACGTCATACCACCAAATCAACGTCGCAATCAATGACGGTGATATCCCATTTCTCCCGGAGTGATAAGAATAATATGATAAGACCAAACGAACAGTGCACGTGCGCGACGAAATGTAGCCGGCCGGCCACGGACTTTTGGCCACACTGTACTCGGAAGCGCCGGGCCAATCATTTGCGGCCGTCGTCGTTGCCTCCGCCGTTGTTCTCTCTGACCGACAACTTTACTGCTGTTGCCGTATCCCGTATGATAGCTGCTCGCACGTAATATCGTAAATCGTATAATGTTATAACGTTATATTATATTATTATATTTAACAATAATAATAATAATAATAATAATAATAATAACAATTTAGTTATAGAACGACGGACTTGGTGTTCACCGACCTGCTGACCATCGACATCCATATCCACCGCAGTCACCGAACCGACGTTCTCGCCTTTTTCACGCTGCCGTTAGCTAGCAATCGCTTCGCTCGAGATGGCCATCACAAACACAGTGGGTGAGTACACGCGGCCGCTCTGGCGATGCACGCCGCGACGTCGCTGTCGGTCTCGTCCGCGCTGAAACGATTTGCCCAGTCCGCGGTTCTGTCTTTGAGCGGCGGCGGCGACCGCGTTTTCTTCGGATTCCGTACGGTGTCCGACTGATCCGGTCTGCTGTTCCTAAAAGATGATTGTTGTCGCCTGTGCTCGCATAATATTATATTTTATACTAAATCGATACTTTGTTACGTTCCATGTGTATTCCCCGATTTCAGTTTAATTATTATCGACGTGTTGTATAGCAATTTACTATTGTAATTCCCACCATTTTTTGCCTTAAGTTCAGGTGGACGAATACACAATCGATGGTTCGCTCTTGACCTGACAGAAAATGTTGTAAGCGCCGTTACTTGTTCTGGAGACAGCAATCATATAGCCACCACTCTGTTGTTATTTAATTATTAATAATATTAATGTTTTTTTTTTCAGTGATTCCAAGAAATTTTAGACTACTTGAAGAGTTGGAACAAGGACAAAAAGGTGTGGGCGATGGCACAATTAGTTGGGGTCTCGAAAAAGATGATGATATGACTTTAACCCAATGGACTGGAATGATCATTGGACCACCTAGGGTATATATATTATTTATACTATCTTAGTGTTAAATAAAGATCATATTTAATTGAAGTGTTAAGTATTAATAATTATGTTTTCTTATTTAGACTCCTTACGAAAATAGAATGTACAGTTTAAAAGTAGAATGTGGTCCTATGTATCCGGATGATGCACCTGTCGCTCGCTTTGTGACGCGCATCAATATGAATTGTGTGCATAATACAAGTGGATTGGTATGATTTATATTTTATAACTTTTTTCTATAGCTACCATCTATTTTGTATCGTATTACTTATAGAAACCATTTAAATCAAATATAATAATTCTTAAACAATCATCATTAAAAATTTAATTCCATACATTATACAAACGTCTTAATTCTTAAATTGACAAATTTAATTCGTAATTACCACGAATAATTGTATTTAATTAAAATAAAAATGTATGATTTAGGTAGTAGGTACTATAAACTATTATTTGTGCATTACCTACTGCATAAATATTATTTATTTTATATGTTTAATATTTTATAAACAACAAGTTCCAGATAAATGTTACCTTACATCTCTTTATGAAATTAGTCTTAATTTAACTAGGTAGTAGCAATTTATAAAATACAAATATTTTCTAAAAAAAGAAAACCTATTCACTGGTTTCTGTATTACAAAACTAGGATATTCATATATTAAGATGTAAGAAAAGCATATTTTGTACCTGCCGTAGGTATATTTATTATACATTTTATCCCCCAATTTTTTCAATCTTTGTTTTTTTTTATTTCTTTAACTATTATTTTAGTATACAAAACTTGCAATAATACTAACACTTATACAATATAATGAAAAACAATTATACTCCATATTTTCTACTAATGACCAAAATTAGAAATTCATTTTTACAAAATGTATTAAGGTAATCAATATATAAACATAATGTGATTGGTTTTTTTTTTTCTTAACATCTGTGTTTTCTGAGTAGTTATTTATTTTTGTATTTTCTATTTTAAAATTAAAATTAGTTAACTATTACTTTAATATTATGGTACTTTTCTGTTATCTCTACTACCAACCGATACAGTCAGTCTCAATTCTGTTATCTCAATTACCACTTGATTCCTCAAACTCCGCTACACTTATCAAAACTCACTCATTAATCTAAATATCTAACTGGCTTACCAAATTTATAACTGGAATAACATTTTAAAAAAAATTAAATTTTTATATTAAATATATTTAAAAATATTGAATTTACAAACTTATATGGTTTTATAATCTGACCGATGCAAAGTAACTTCTTTATCAAATTAAAAATCTTAACATTTTATAAATCGTACTACTAGAAGTACCTTAATATTTCTGTCAGTCATTTAGGTCATTTTGATGAAAAATTAATAGGGTTTGGAAGGGCCTTAGTATATTATTTGCGCTATTATACACCTAATTATAATTACTATTAAACTGATAATTTAATTATAGCTGTAGGAATCATTAACAACTATTATGGTAATTTGTGCTTTTGTCTAAATTAATTCAAATTTTGTTTGGATCGTCCTAGTTTCAGGTTTTTTTTTGTTATTTTATTTTTTGCTATTTTGACAGGATACCATTCATAAAAATTGTGTAGGTATTAAATACAGTTTGGGTTATTGAGATAACATACACTTAACCGGACATTTTAAGAACGGCCCTTAGTACTTATATCTCAGACATATATCTGTTGATTTAGCAAGTGGTCAATAAATAGTTACTTAATTAATTTCCCATTATCTTGGTTCTTGTAGTTTCTTAGAAAAATGTATCTACTGTACATTAATAAATTGAATTTGGTCTAAAATAAATGTTGCGCATTCGTGTTAGGAATTTATATTTTATTATAAAGAACATAAATCATTATTTTTTTGAAAAAAAAATTCTGCTTGACAATTTTTGAGGGTGCTCAGCCACCATAAAATGTGTTTTATCTGGACTATTTAACACCCGTATTAACCGAATAATAACGATTATTAAAACCCGAAGATTCATTTAAATTTTTTATTCCGGTGTTTGAACACCCAAATACATCCAGCACCCGAAACCTGAATAAATAATTTAGGAGCCTAAGTCTTTCCTCTAATTATTTTACAGAAAAAATATGTACGTATTCTTCCATTAAGTATTATTTTTGATTAACTCACAAATATTAAAATTAATTACAACTAAACAATTCAACCCATTTCCTCTTGGCATATAATACAAATTTTAAGGGTAAAGGAAAAAAATGGTGGTGAAGAATTTGGTTAAGTCAATAGCAATCATCTTGAAAAACTAGGTCGATCAAAGTTTATTATATTATGAACTAGCCATCAGTGCTCTATATTGTATTAGGATGATTGTTTTTGGATTCATTTAGTTTAACCCCAATATTTTTTTTTTTTTTTATTTGCATATTTAGTAGTTATTAAAATATTTTATAGTTTATATTGTTATTTTTTTTTAGGTTGATAATAGACAAGTGCCAGTGTTAGCTAGGTGGCAACGTGATTATAATATCAAAACTGTTCTGCAAGAGCTTAGACGATTAATGACACTTAAGGATAACATGAAAATGTCTCAGCCACCTGAGGGTAGCACATTCTAGCCATCGCCGCTGTCTGAACCATGGAATAGTTTGTACCTTGCGCCTCGCTACCAACCCACAGCGGCCGCACCGGTACAACCTACACAGCCGATGCAAGCAGTACAACAACAACAACAACGTCGCTTCATTGGTCGTTGCCTGAGGATTATATTCCCATGCTGCTATTATACAGCTCCTCAGACCGACACCTAGATTTTACCTTAAATGTTTGGGAAATGTCTACCCCTTTCATTTTTGGTTTTAAACATATTTCCACAGGAATATAAGTTTTACAGGTCATTTTGTTTTATAATTTTTGTTAATTTTTCATTTAATTTCATGGTTCAGAAAGCGATATCACACTTAGGCATATTTTATATACTATTATATTATATTATATACTCTTAAATAGATATTTAGACATTGTTTTATTTTAAGTGCTAAAAAAAAATATATATATTTAAATCATAATGAATATAACTTGAGGTTATTTGTGGGTAGGTAATTACTAATTGAATTAGATAATTTACTAGTAATGACATTCTCACAATAGATTCTCACTGTCTTTAATAGCTAAAGAAAATATTTATAATATTTAATTCTGATCATAATTCATGTTTTAAACTTTAGATTCACTTCAGTTTCTGTGTTTTGTGTTATTTATTGTACTAGTTTTTAATATTTAAGAACATGTAAAAAATACAACACATATTTTATGTTTTTAAAGGGTTTAAAAACTTATTACCTGAAGTTTATTTTTAAACAATTTAATTTAATATTTAATTTTTAATTTTACATTTAATACATTTTTAAATATGTGGGGCAAGCCTGAAATAAATACTTAAAACATTGTCTTGTCATTTTAAATTCTTCTCTTTTCAAGTTCTACTTACAATTATTTAGAAATTCTACTAACTCCTTAATCTAGTATTATTTGAAATTTTAGTTATATAACAACTGTTAACAAAATTTGCCATTATTGTTTTTTAAATAGTGTATGGCTGTCAGCACTGTTAAGTTTATGCTACTTTTAAAAGAGCACACAACACACAAAAAAAAATTATTTAATTAAATGTTAAATTATTGTAACTATGGCCATATGAAATGATTTGGTGAAAATCCGATGTAAAAAAAATTATTACTTTAAGAGATATTAAGAAATGTAAAATAGCCGCGTGACGTCATTTGGCCCTACTCATCGTAATTGCCTATCTTATATGTGTAAAAGTTCCTCGCTTCTCACAACGATTTACCCTCCTAAACATTTTATTTTTGAAATTTAATTTAAGTGTAAATGTGTGGTTTTATGTGTTTAAGACGACGCAAGAATCAGAATTTCTATATGACGTTT
>NC_042496.1:22783955-22792919 GCF_005508785.2 Acyrthosiphon pisum
TTACACATATAAAGATAAGAAATTACGATGAGTAGGGCCCAATGACGTTACACGTCTTTTTTCAATTGCTCATAACTTATTGAATAATGTGAGTAGAAACGTAAAACCTATACCATTATCCTTAGAATTGAACATTCTTTCAAATAAAAAAAAACTTATTTTTTGTGTTGTGTGGTCCTTTAACAGATGATACTATATTTATTAACAAATTTAAGCAATATTAATCATTTTTAGTTAAAATATGGAAGATATGAATAAATATCTAAATTAAGTTTGTAAAACATGACTGACACTAAATATAATTCTCCAATAGTTTTTCAGTAAATTGTTTATTTATTTAAATTATTTTTAAAAGTTAAATAAAAAATATGTATTCCTTTTTTAGAATAATTCGAAAAATAATTACATTTGATATTCATGTTTCCACATTGAATAAAAGTAATAAATAATGATTAACCAAATGTTAAAATAAATAACAGAATTTTTAGATTGTATGTATCGAACTGAAATTAAACAATTTTTCCATCCAAACTAAAGCAAAAAAATACCATCATCATGATTCATACAATATTATGTATTCATGTACCTATGTGGAAATTGGAATGGAATACTAAGTATATTGAGATACTAGTATTTATCATTTTTGCATATTAATATTTATGGAGGGGAAATTGTAGAATCAATTAGTTTTTACTATCCTAGCATAGAATAGGCAAAGAAAAAAATTAATGATTAATATTCAATATTTTAACAAACAGTTATTACAAATAATAAATGAATAATATGAATTATAATGATCCCAAAATTTATAATTTCATGTATGTTGATAGTATTTTTTATATCATGATATTTAAAATATTTCTGATAATTTCTATCAGTAACTAAAATACATTTTACGATAAACTAGTCTTTAAATTGCCAAGTATAATATATTCTGTAGAATGGAATAACTTTGATTTTGTGGGTCAACTTTGATGAACTTATATTTTTATTCACCAGAGTACCACGATGATCTAATTTTTTTTATGAAACGGGGTTACTTTGATATCACATTAAGAAATATACGAGTACGTGTTAAAGTTGCCTACAACATGTGTAACTTTGATAGCATATTAAAAAGATTGATATCTCTAAAGATAACATAAGAAACATTAAAAAATTGATCATAACTAGCTATAACTAAGATTTAATTTTGAGAGTTTTATCGTTAATATTACAGAAGTTATCCATAAAGCAAAAAGTAAAATTTTCAAAGTAACCCCATTTTACTGTAATTATACTAATATATAAATATATTATATATTAATAATATTATTATTATTGATAAAGTAAATGTATTTTCCTATTTTAATATTAACGAGTTAAAAAGTTACTTTTGGCTTTTCATTAACTTGACTGTTAACTTATTAATTTTCTTTTTTAATTAACATTAAATTAATGGATTAATTTTTTCATTTTAAGAAGTAAGTTAAGTTAGTTTATTTTGTTTTTAATTTTATTATATTTCACTATTATTTCAGTCTATTTCGTTTTCATGTCAAAAAATATTTACCGTGAATTGTTGAAAGTTAAAAATGTATATAATTTGAATCTAACTTTTATGGAAATACTCTGGGGCGGAGTGGGAACCAAATCCAGGCCGGAAGTTTAAAATTTATTTAGGCCACCCACCAAAAATGTTTTCCTCGCTGAGCTCGAATTTGGTTTTTCTATTTACCTATTTCAAAACTACATTCAGTATTATAAAAGTATTTCAATCACTATCTTGCTATTTCTTTTAACTTCTATCTTCTAACACATTATATTAATATACTACTAAGTACTAATACCTGAAAGTTAAATTAGTAGGTATAGTTTAATAATTGAAACAAACGAAATATTAATAATTATACATTGTGTTTTAATGGTTTAGGTACAGTAGGTATAAGGTGATAAGTAATAGATAAATACATACATTATAAACAATATATAATAAAAAAGATTTATACATTCATAATAATAATTTAGATTAAGCTTAGATTTCTCACCAACTGCATTTATGATAATATTATTATCTATTTCCATAAGAATTTTATTTTCAATTGCCATTAGCATAAACGACTCAAGATGTTCATTGGTCATTGAATTCCTCAGTCTGTTTTTTTAAATACTTCAATGTCGAAAATGACCTTTCACAAGCAACTTGCGTAACAGGGATTAAAATGTATTGATATGCTATAGTTAATGTCGGGTAAGCATTTGCAAATAAATTATATTTAATTAAAACATTATAACAACATATTACACAGTTCTTACAGGACTATTGTTACACGGTTTCACAACATCTGTACTCTCTACGTCTTCATTTTCAGAGTCACTTCCATATGACGGTTTATTATACTCCTCATCAACAGATTTTTTTCAAAAATGCCATGATTTTCCAAAATTAAAAAGTTCGTCAGATAGGTTGTTTTTTATTTCATTTTCACTTAAATTATTATCAATAAATGGTTTAATTTTGTGAGATAGTTTTGTTAATGAATCAGTCAGAAGTCCAATTTTTAATAAATTGAAATTTGATGGAGATAATAACAACGACCAAAGTAAAGTGACCAATAATACAAAATGAATATGTATTATCATTGATTATTATAAATACAAAATACTAGTATTACATAGTAGTATTTATAATCAATGGTATTATTAGTTATTATTAGTCATTTGGCATTGCTATATTCGTCGCCACTCAACAGCCCTACAGGGCAGTGGCGTATATAGGGGGGAGGTTTATAATTGCAGGTTTAATTAAACCATTTCATGTATATATACACTGTTTACAGTTTTTCACCATGATTAAAATCGTTTTGAGGAATCAACAAGGAAATGTTAGATTGTCAGAACTTGATTTGTTGACTTTAATGTGTTAAATTCACAATAAGATAACATTAAAATATATATGTATATATGAAATTGTCAATATTTTTTTTAAAAAGAATTAAAAATTAATTTTACATAATAATTATAAAATTAAATTTCGCAATTTGTATTTGTATTTATAACCACCCAGCTCCATAATAAATGTATAGTTATGGCTATGTTAGTCGCGCTATGCAGTATGCTGACTATTGATAAATTGGCCCATAGTGAAAATAATTTGTATATACGCCACTGCTACAAGGTACAGATAAACAACTTGCAGGTTTCAACAGGCGGAAATGCGTCGAATCTGTAATTTATAATTTCTTTTAAATTTCTTTTTAATTCTTAATTTCTTTATAATTTCTAGTAGGTAATTAGTTCTGTTGGATTAAACAGAGACCACACACTGTCCGAGTGTTTTAATATAAAAATAACCGACCTATATCAATATTTTATTGCTTTGATTTTATTTGATGTCTATATTTATGTACTAAATATTTTGTGATTTTATATCCAAAGTTCTCTCATAAGAGTATACGATTGTACGAGACTATTACAATGTACTATTATTGCATTAATAATATTTGTAATACAATATTTTAATAGAAACAAATTTTTGCGCATTTAGCATTAACTAATAATTGTAAATTAAATTAAATAAAAAAAAAAATCTAACAAAATAGCCAGGCCATCTGGCCTTAATACTGTATTAAGTATAAACACTATAGTGTATAATTTAGTTTTGGGTTGAAAAAAATTAAGTACGCTAGCGTTGTATAAACAATTAAACTTTTTTTAACTTGACCTACGTTTAAATTAACTTTTAACTTTTTGTTATTAATTTGTTACCAATTGGTGCATATTAACTTAACTTGAGTTAAAAAAAAAATCATTATCTTGCCGAGCCTCGATAAAAAGGTCTATTATTTAATTATTTGTTTGTCTTCGAAACTTTATTATAATTATATACCTACCTAGTACCTATTATTTTATCATTTGTTTATCTTCAAAAGTTCAAAACTGTCATGGTGGGCAGTCCAGTATTGCCGACTCTCCCCTAAAAAATTTTAGTTAGTATCGAAAAACCCCTTGTATTACCCCTTTTCCGCGGTTTTATATATAGGTGTTACTGTGTTAGCAATAAATTCTTCTTATTAGCAAGACCGTTTTGCTTTGCCTAGTAAGTATAATAATCTATAATATCCAAATTATTTATTTTTAAAAAGTCTACTAAGTATATTAACTGTTTAGAAACAATCATTTTTATAAAAATTGATTTAATATTTGCTATTTTTCTAAAAGAAAATCTAAACAAAGGCTTTCGCACCTAATTAATATATATTTCTTCAAAATGTACACCTATTTACATTGGTATTTGGTACCTAATAGCAAATCCATCCAATAAAATTAAAATGTTAAATTTTAATTATAATATTCGGCTTGGGTTTAAGAAGGTAACTTAAAGGTTAAAGCGCAAATAGCATTTATTTCTTAAATAAATCCAAAATTGTAATTAAACCATTATCATCATTTTGATACCTATTTGTTATTATAATTATGTAAAAAATGAATTACTAAAATAATAGGACGTAATTATTTTTAAATTACATAAAATTACTAAAATCGTTATTCTCCGTTTAAACTTTAAATTTCTATAACTAGGTACATTCATCTAAATTTGAACTTAAACTATCTATTTAAATAAATAGCGTTTAAATAATTTTTACAACACGAAATACGAGAAACTTTGTTTAAAATTTTCAATCCTATGCTATAAAAATTTAATATTTTATAAATATTTAACTACAAAATATAATTTGCTAATGTTCGAATGATTTTTTCAACATTTTAATTTTAAATGTTTATAAAAAAAAATCTTTCGTATGCCTTTAATATTTTTCAACAACTATTATAACAACTTATAAGTAATCTTCTATTACATTTTCAAATGTTAGATATGAAACCGAACATTTTTATTAAAAAATAATATTCGTAATTTTGATAAATTTGGCTATTGAACTTTTTTAAAATCTTATTATGTTCGGTAAATGGATCAACATTTGCTAACAATTTAAAGCATCAACGGTTATTTATTTTTAAAACCAAAATTCAAAATTAATTTTGTAAATAATTAATAGTTATTTGTGTAAAAATTCTCATTTTCCCATAATTGTTGTTGTTTTTCCCGGCATTGGTATCTGAAAACTACTAGCCACTTTTTATTTAAAAATATTAAATATACATAGGCATGATTATTTTTTATATGCATTTAAAGTTCAAAATTTATCAAAATTCCGAAAATTAGCAAATTATTTTTCAGTTATAAGTCCATAAAAATTATTTTCATGGATAACGTTTGAAAATGTAATAGAAGATTCTTTATAAGTTAGATACCTGAAAGTAGGTAGGTAATACTATATTTATAGCCATCAGATATTTTTTTTATTTTTTATTAATTTTTTTTAATTATGAAATTTGATTATTTATACAAGTATGTTAAGCTGACATACTGTTTCCGATCAGAATCGTTTTCAGTATACAATGATTTATCATCGAATTCATCTATTATAATGACATAGGTTAGGAGTACTCGACTACTTCTGTAGGTACAGCAGAGTATTATCCACTTGTCCGCCTTTTTTCATATTTTAGGTATAGAAAATTATGTTAATATTATATCATTGTATCATGTATACAAGGTTTTTTTTAATTAAAGCAAAAAACTAATTTTGCGTAGATATTCCCATTTTTCTTAATTCTTATATTTTGAAAACTACTTGGAATTGTCAATTTTTACCTTTCGGCTTTCGAATGTACTAAATAGTTTCACTTTCTCACTAGAAAATATATTACTGAAGTTGAAAAACGTAGCATTATTATACCTACCTATTTCAACTATACCTACTAGATATTATCATAACCTACCTTCACAAAAAAATAACACACATTTGCACATCATAGTAAAATCAGTAGGTACATTCTTTCTGTCTTTAATTTCACTCAGAATCTAAAATAAATTCATACCTATAGGTATAGTGACATATTTTATTATACCTACCTAGGTACCTACTAATAATTTTTGTTTAATAATAGGTTTTAATACAAAAATAACAGACTATATGGTATTGAAAAACGAGGACAAACTAATGGCGAATACAAAATTATTGAAAACGATCGGATTATATCAAATATTGAATTCAAGCTGTCCAAAAGTGTTTGGTTACAATATTTTCAAATGTATAACTATAATCGAAGCATTCAGTGCCGCTGCAGTAATACTTGGGTGCATTTTAAACGCATTCTTCTGCCTGAGCGACTTATACGTGACAACGAGATATTTCACGATTGGTGTGATGTGTGCAATAAATACTTTTAAATTGTGTTGCATAATTGGTTACTCTGATACCATATGGAATTGTTTACATATTATAACGTCCGTCAAATATTTATCATATAAGTATCACAGCAAACGTATGCTTAAAGGTGGTCAAAAGAAATCAAAATTAATTTTGATATTTTACTTAGTTGTGTGGATTCCGGTTTACGTAAATTGGATATTTATGCCGATCGTTCTACAGAATTCTTATTTAAAAGTAGAGGCGGGAAATTTGATTTACCATTACAGGACAAACATACTAAGTCTTGTTTATCCGGCGACCGATAAATTCTACAATGACCATTTTCTAACGTTTTATACTATGGAATTTATTATAATGTTAGTTGGGATTCATGGTGCGTTTATGTTCGACATGTTTCTAATTCTAATGTGTACTACAATCGCGTGTTATTTAAAGACTGTTGCAAATTCATTTAGTACACTTGGGAACGTAGAAGATCACTTTTTGAGTAAGTTATAAATTGCGTTTTAATAATAACTAATATAGGTACCTAGTAAGTACTAGTTACATAGATGCAAATTGGGGGGGGGGGGGGGCTAAGCCCTCCAAAAACCTAAGACACACAATTTTAAAATGCTATATTGCAATGGTTTGCTTGTATATTCAGCCCCCCCCCCCCAAGTCAAATGTTGAAATTGCGCCTATGACTAGTTACTATAGTAGGTATCAGGGACCAGCGTACCTATATCTAAAATCTAAATCATATATATCATTATTAATATTTAAAAATATTGTATTTAGATAACAGTATGCCAACAGTCAGATATAATGAAACAAAAATAATAAATGCTTTCAAGATCATAATTCGAGATCAACAAAAAGTAATAGAGTAAGTCGTAAGTGTATCACATTTAGGTACTAGAATAATAAAATGAGTAGGTAGTAGCCAGTAGGTACTAGGGGTAGTACCTACCTATTCACATTTTATAGCATACCTACCTACTTATTTGAGTTTAATATCTACCTACATATTATAAATTAAAAGGTCCATTAGGAATACATGCACATGCAAGCCAAAAACTAATATGGATACCAATAATTGGTAATTATTACCAACTCTGTAAAAGACAAACCTATTTAATTGTATAGGTAACTCAATGAGAATTAAGGGTACAATTAACATAGGTAGTGATAATTATAATTTAATAACAACATTTAAATATGTTTACTAATGAAGTAATGAACCAATAATAATTAATAATATAATCGTTTTACACTTCTCTTAATTCCTATAATACCTACTATTATACTGAAGCTCATTGCCTCATTCGTCATTCTTGTCATCAATGTCATCCTAAAGTAGTTGTACATACAGTTTTAAAATTTTTAAAATTCACTCTGCACACCTACCTATGCCGTATAATAGATGCCGTGTGTACCTGCTCATTGAATAGACTGGAATACACAACTACTGGAATGGATAAGTTCCATTTTAAATTTTAATCCAATGGTTGATCATTGAATACGATGAAAAATAATTCTGAGAGAAGACTGTTTGTAAGCCTATACCTATATTGATATGGATTAACTACCTACTTTGTTTATTTATATTACTATTAGGAAGTTATTTTTCTCATAGTAGGTTATACAGATATACAGTAAGTTAAACTACTTTTTGTCAAAAACAAATCGTAGATATTTTACAGGTACCTATAGTATTGTAGTAATTATTATATTTATAAGTATACTATATTTCATAATACCATTGATTATATAATACCTATTTTATATATGTATTATATAATCAATGATAATACATATATAAAATAGGTATTGCTGTATTATCTATAAAGTTCTGAGCCAGTACCTCATGGAAAGTATATAGGGTGTGCGTGTGACTGTGTGACGTGTGAATAAGTTCATAGTATATTGGTATAGCCAAATAAATTATTAATATAAATATATTATTCCAGAAACATGAACAATTTTTGCAAAGTAATTCGACCAGTCATACTTTTTCAACTAGCTGCTGTATCATCAGTTATAATATTACTATCCATCATAATAATAATGGTTAAATTACTTCAGCACACATAAATAGGTACACCTTTACAAGATTTATTTTTATACTTCAGGATTATTTTAATGGTTTTCCATTGGCATCTCTAAAGAGCTTCACTTTGATCGCTACACTAATAACATATACATTGGAATTATATTTGATCTGCTACTTACTTAACGATGTCAATGAACAAGTAAGTAGGTATACGATTTCAATACAACTAAACTTCTTGATGTATAATGTTAAATCATATTTCGTTTAATATTTTATTTAATGTAATTCAATACAATTATAAAAAAGCAGGTAAGTGGATGTCGCTCTGCTGTACAGTAGATTACAAGTGGGTCATTGTATAATGGTTGTATTAGATTTGAATTCAATGATATAATATCATCGTATAAGAAAAACGATTCTGAGCGGAGACGGTTTGTCAGTCTGTATATTTTATATTTTGTTATTATTTATTTTATCATGTAAGTTGAATTAATATTAAAATATGATAATTTTTTATTCGTTTCTATGGTGATTAACACAGCGTTACAAATTAAAATCCCATTTTTAGCGTTTTTTTGTAATTTTCCGGGTTGTTTTTCCCGTGGCATTAAATAACTATTAGAAATCGAAAATGACCTCTTTAAAGTACCATCTTGATCCATTTGCTAAAGA
>NC_042496.1:22792969-22802324 GCF_005508785.2 Acyrthosiphon pisum
TTTTATTTAAAAATATTAAATATACATAGGCATGATTATTTTTTATATGCATTTAAAGTTCAAAATTTATCAAAATTCCGAAAATTAGCAAATTATTTTTCAGTTATAAGTCCATAAAAATTATTTTCATGGATAACGTTTGAAAATGTAATAGAAGATTCTTTATAAGTTAGATACCTGAAAGTAGGTAGGTAATGCTATATTTATAGCCATCAGATATTTTTTTTATTTTTTATTAATTTGTTTTAATTATGAAATTTGATTATTTATACAAGTATGTTAAGCTGACATACTGTTTCCGATCAGAATCGTTTTCAGTATACAATGATTTATCATCGAATTCATCTATTATAATGACATAGGTTAGGAGTACTCGACTACTTCTGTAGGTACAGCAGAGTATTATCCACTTGTCCGCCTTTTTTCATATTTTAGGTATAGAAAATTATGTTAATATTATATCATTGTATCATGTATACAAGGTTTTTTTTAATTAAAGCAAAAAACTAATTTTGCGTAGATATTCCCATTTTTCTTAATTCTTATATTTTGAAAACTACTTGGAATTGTCAATTTTTACCTTTCGGCTTTCGAATGTACCAAATAGTTTCACTTTCTCACTAGAAAATATATTACTGAAGTTGAAAAACGTAGCATTATTATACCTACCTATTTCAACTATACCTACTAGATATTATCATAACCTACCTTCACAAAAAAATAACACACATTTGCACATCATAGTAAAATCAATAGGTACATTCTTTCTGTCTTTAATTTCACTCAGAATCTAAAATAAATTCATACCTATAGGTATAGACGTATAGTGATATATTTTATTATACCTACCTAGGTACCTACTAATAATTTTTGTTTAATAATAGGTTTTAATACAAAAATAACAGACTATGGTATTGAAAAACGAGGACAAACTAATGGCGAATACAAAATTATTGAAAACGATCGGATTATATCAAATATTGAATTCAAGCAGTCCAAAAGTGTTTGGTTACAATATTTTCAAATGTATAACTATAATCGAAGCATTCATTGCCGCTGCAGTAGTACTTGGGTGCATTTTAAACGCATTCTTCTGCCTGAGCGACTTACCCGAGACAACGAGATATTTCACGATTGGTGTGATGTGTACAATAACTTTTTTTAAATTGTGTTGCATAATTGGTTACTCTGATACCATATGGAATTGTTTACATATTATAACGTCCGTCAAATATTTAACATATAAGTATCACAGCAAACGTATGCTTAAAGTTGGTAGAAAGAAATCAAAATCGATTTTGATACTTTTCTTAGTTGTGTGGATTACGGTTTACGTAAATTGGATGTTTATGCCGATCGTTATACAGAATTCTTATTTAAAAGTAGAGGCGGGAAATTTGATTTACCATTTCCGGACAAACATAATAAGTCTTGTTTATCCGGCGACCGATAAATTCTACAATGACAATTTTTTAACGTTTTACACTATGGAATTTATTATAATGTTAGTTGGGATTCATTGTACATTTATGTTCGACATGCTTCTAATTCTAATGTGTACTACAATCGCATGTTATTTAAAGACTATTGCGAATTCATTTAGTACACTTGGGAACGGAGAACATCACTTTATGAGTAAGTTATAAATTGCGTTTTACTAATAAACTAATATAGGTAGTAAGTAGGTACTAGCAGTGCCTGATTTAGGTATTTTGCGGCCTTAGGCAAAATAAAAACGTTGCCCCTTGTCAACAGTAGCGTTTATAAGCCTCCCCCCAACACAAACGAGTTGTATAAAACAAAATAATAATTTATATTAATTTAGTATTTACTTATACATTTTCATAAACATAATTAGGTATAAAGTTATTCATTTATTATCTCTATAGGCTACAGATTTCTTGTACCTATTATTTATTAATTAATATATATATATATATTTATTATTGATATTGAAAACAAAATTAAACATTTCTTTTTTTTTATATTATTTATTAATTGCAATAGACAATACATTTTTATATTTCTAATAGAAATAATTAATAGGCTATTTTATAATATTACTTTTCTTGCTTTTTTTTTTTAAAGCAAATTCATTTATTATGTATTTATGTCATCAAAGTTTAAAGCAGATGTAAGATCACTTTCTATTGATAGTAAACTTAGGTTGTCAATTCTTTCTTATTAAAAATAGACTTTTATTTATTTTCATTTACATTTTACAATGCGAAGGATTAATCACTTCATTTTTTTTGAAATATTATATATTTCTTACATTTATTTTATACGATGAAAGGTAGTAAGTACTCTAAAAAATAAAAAAATAGTCTTCGTAGAAATCCGAGTCCCTCCTCTAATAACGGAGGCAATAGGCAGTTGCCTATCCTGCCTTATGGTAAATATGGCCCTGGGTACTAGTTACTATATCTAGTAGGTATCGGGGACCAGTGTACCTTTATCTAAATATATACGTCATTATTAATATGTTAAAATATTGTATTTAGAGAACAGTATGCCAACAGTCAGATACGATGAAACAAAACTAATAAATGCTTTCAAGATCATAATTCAAGATCAACAAAAAGTAATAAAGTAAGTGTTTCACATTTACTAGGATAATAAAATGAGTAGTTGGTACCTATGTAGGTACCTACGATCTACCTATTAACATTTTACAGCAAAGGTACTTATTTGAGTTTAACATCTATATAAATTAAAATAAAATTTAATAAAATTATAAATTAAAAGATCCATTATGTATGCACATGCAAGCCAAAAACTAAGATGGATACTAACTCTATAAAATACAAACCTATTTAATTGTATAACTTAATAAGGGTCCAATTTATTAATATAGTGATAAATGATAATTATAATTTAATAACAACATTTAAATATGTTTACTAATGAAGTAATGAATCAATAATAATTAATAATATAATCGTTTTACACTGCTCCTAATTCCTATAATACCTACTGTTATACTGAAGCTCGTTGCCTCATTAGTTATTCTTCAAATAATGTCACCCTAAAGTAGTTGTACAGTTTTAAAATTTTAAAAATTCACTCTGCAGAGTACCTATGTTGTACAACTTATAGGTGCCGCGTGCAACACGGGCGGATCCAGAGGGAGGGGGCCTAGGGGCCTAGGCCCCCCCCCCCCAGACATATTTTTTTTATAAATATAAGCATTATACAGCATGTCCCAGAAGGTCCCGTATCACCCTTACATATCCGTGGAAAATCAATAATATTTAAATACAGTTTTCTTTACAATCATAAGTATGGAAATTCAGATTGAATAGCATAGTATTCGATTTTTTTTTCAAAAATTCAAAAATTATTAAATAATTTTTTTAGACAAATAAGTTTTTTAATTTTCCAAGATAGCCATTTTGTTGATCGTATTTTTTAAAACAGTTTAAAAAAAATATTAAAATTTAATGTATAATGTATCCAAATGTATCATTTTAGTTTTAAAACTGTTCATAAATGTGCCTACCTATTTGTATTCTATAACTTATTTATGTAGATATAAATGGCATACTTAAACAAAATATTACCTATTTTATTTAGCACCTGCCCTTATTGTGTCTTTCTTACAAACGTTAACATATAGCAATTCAACAATCGGAACATATTACTTTAAAACGTTCTTCTGATTAATTATTCAAGAACGTAGAACTTTAAAGCGTTCGAGAAGTGAGAACGTATTACTGTACTTCTGATTAATTTACAAGAACAAATAATTTAACTATACGTTTATTAGGTCTATCATTCAAGAACTTTAAATTTTAGATTCTGATCGGAGCGATGAATGTATTGATTTTACAATGATGTGTGTTTTTTTTATTTGTTTATTTTTTTTTTTTTGTCTGTCATCACCTTTTGGCTTTTAGGTCAGTGAAAATGCTTGAATTTTCTTCAACAGTATTTTTTCTGATAGGAAAGTGAATCTAAATTTTCAGTATCCATTTTTTTTAGTTTTTTTTTTTCCATAAATATCAATAAAATGTATTTGTTGGCTAAAAAAGTTTGGAAATTGAATAGAAGACTCTTGATATATTGTTATAAAGGCAGATGAAAAAATCCATTCACAATTTTTTTATAAGCATTTAAAGTTCAAATATTGATAAAATACGTAAAAATAATGAAAGTTTGCAAATTATTTTGAGTTAGAAATTCAAAAAAATATTTATTTTTAAATCTAAGATTTGAAAATTTAATACTAGATTATTTATAAGTTTGTCTATCTTTATCAAATAAAAAATGTCTTCAAGCAAATCAAATTAAATTTTTATGAGCGTTTGAAGTTCATATTTTTACAATATTGGATATTCACTCGATTTCTCACGAAGCGATTTTGTTATTTTCTTGTTATTCAAAAACTAATAATTGTATCTACATGAAAATTATACTGAATGTTTATATTTTCATTTTCTATACACCATAAAATTTTGAAAATATTTTGACTCTTTTTGAGGTGTTTACGGACATTGTCAATTTTCAATTTTTTTAGGTTTTTTTTTTCTATAAATATCAATAAAATTATATTTTTTGTGTAAAAAAGCGTGAAAATGTAATGCAAGGCTCCTGATATATTGTTACAATATCAGTTGAGAAATATTTAAAATATAATGGAATATAGACTGGAATACACTACTGCTGGAATGGATGAGTTCCATTTTAATCCAATGGTTGATCATTGAATACGATGAAAAGCAATTCTGAGCGGAGAATATTGATATGGATACCTACCTAGGTACTTTGTTTATTTATATTACTATTAGTAGGCAAGTTATTTTTCTCATAGTAGGTTATGTAGTAAGTTAAACTACTTTTTGTCAAAAACAAATCATAGATATTTTATAGGTAATATTGTAGTACGTATTATATTTATAAGTATTAAAGTATACTATATTGCATATATAAAATAGGTATTTCTGTATTATCTATAAAGTTCTGAGTCAATACCCCGTGGAAAGTATAGGGTGTGAGTGTGTGACGTTTGAATAAGTTCATGGTATATTGGTATGGCCAAATAAATTATAAATATAAATATTTTATTCCAGAAACATGAAAAATATTTACAAAGTAATTCGACCGGTCATACTTCTTCAAATAGCTGCTGGATCATCAGTTATAATATTACTATCCGTCATAACAATAATGGTTAAATTACTTCAGCATACATAAATAGGTACGCCTTTACAACGTTTATTTTTATACTTCAGGATTATTTTAATGGTTTTCATTGGCATCTCCAAAGAACTTCACTTTGATAGTCACAATATTAACATATACATTGGAAGTATTTTTTATCTGCTACTTATTTAACGATGTCAATGAACAAGTAAGTATACGATTTTAATACAACTAAATTTTTTGATGTATAAATGTATAATGTTAAATCATTTTTCGTTAAATATTAATTTATTTAATGTAAATCTTAAGGGACCAGAACCGGAACCGAAAAGAACCTTAAAATTAACCTTAAAATTTAGGAACCGGAACCTCTATTTCCAAAAATGAAAAACCGTAACCGTATACGTAACCTTAATTATAAAAAGGTTATTTAGGTTAGGGTAGACTAGTTATTTGGACTAGTAAAAGTAATACTATAGAAATTACTATTTTGTTTGTCCGTTTGCATGTTCAGAAAAATAAAAGTAAAATCTTTTAATGTTTTTTAGATTCTGAGTGGAACGATGAATGTATTGATTTTACAATGATGTGTGTTTTTTTATTTTTTTATTTATTTTTTTATTTTTTTTGTGTCTGTGTACACGATAAGTAGTCGAAATACATAGGCGCAATTTTTTTTTATAAGCATTTAAAGATCAAATTTTGATAAAATTTATCAAATTTTAATTTGAAAAATTATTTTGTAGTTAAAAATTTATAAAATGTTCAATTTTTGTATCTAAGAATTGAAAATTTAAAACAAAATTCCACGTAAGTAATTAATTCTGTTACCAAAAAATCTAAAAAATACATTTACACAGTTTATTTTTATAGTCATTTTAAGTACAAATTTGGACGAAATTACATATTAAAAACCTAGGATAACTATTTTAGTTATTTTGTTGTGATTGTATAATATTATTCGTGGGTACTTGAAACTTCTAAAGTATACTATTATATATCTTTGATAGTACCACGGTTTTTTGTTGATGTATAACGCGTTATAAGTACCTAATAGATATTATGATATGATTAATTTGGAATTTATTATAGGTACCTATTATAGGTCAATTTTTTTTTAATACCATAGATAAGTATATATATGTCTAAAACATAGACTGATATACCGTCTCCGCTCAGAATCGTTTTTCTTATACAGTGATATTATATCATTGAATTCAAATTTAATTCTATCCATTATACAGTGTCCCACTTGTAACCTGCTGTACAGCAGAGCGACATCCACTTACCCACCTTTTTTTATTTTGTGTTGTGACTAGTAATTCGTCGACGTAGAATCAGAGAGTCGTATCAACCATAGACCTTTTACTCATAGACCGGCCCATCCTATACTAAATACATTGATAGTCGCACGCCAACATAGCGCAGTGATGCAGCCCATTTATGGATCAGTGCTACCATAAAATCTTGCATTCGGAGTATTAAAAAATAACTTAACTGGATAACAGTATTATAAAAACGTGCGAAAACACTCAAAAACACTACGAGATAATATTATATTATAATATTATAACGATTATTTTTTTACCGTATCAGAGTAACTCAGTAACTGAAAAGCGCCACCTATCATGACACGGCGGAAACGTGAAGAGGGCCGGTCTATGAGTAAAAGGTCTATGGTATCAACACTATCAACCATTTGATTATTAATAGAAATAAACCTCTAGTTGAGTGAAAATATATAGTTATAAATAATAATACGGGCATATTATTCAACATTGTAAAACTAAAAATAGTACATAAGAAAATCCATTTTATATGACATTGTCGACTTGCGCCGAGCTAGCAGTCAGCAATGGAGATGTTGGTATTGTGTTTTAAAGTTTTTTAACTTTTCATAATACCTTCTATTTTCATGAAATAATTACTATTTAAACATGAATAAATAAATAATTTCAGACTATTTTTTTAAAAAATCTTTAATAATTCGAAATCAAAATTAACCGAAATTAACCGGTATTTTTCAAAACCGGTATTAACCGGTTCTAGAACCCTTATATTTTTTTAGAAAACCGAAACGAAACCGGGACCCTTAAACAAATTAAATTAATAACCGGAACCGTAACCGAAACACCCTATAGGTTCCAGTCCCTGAATTTATGTAATTCAATATAATTATAAAAACACAAGCACATAATATTATAAACAAATTCCATAATCTGGACTTTCTAGAGTATAGGTAAGACATTTTACAGATAGGTAGTTAATATATTCGAGTACTTACTAAACATATGCTATACTTTGGCTCAGTGGCGTAGTTAAATATGGTTTTACCTTTACGACGTCTAGGTGACTAGGCGTCACGCTGTATATTTTAAAAAGGGGTAGGACAGTGCTTTTGGTAGGTGCCGCAGCTATAGGTGAGTAAGTTATAGGTAATAAGCAATTATTATTTTCACTAGATTATAAGTATTTAGTTTTCATCTATTTGTGTTTTTTAACAAATTTCATGAGCTGAGTCATTGTGAAAGAGGTAGGCTTTGTAGGTACCGGCAGGATCCCCACATATGTGAGGGGGGTGAATATGGAGTACAGAGGACCGGCTATTTTAGGGTAGCTGGGTAAATTGGGTCCGCGATAATTTGGATACATTTTGAAAGCGGTAAGTTGAGTAAAAAAAGTAGTAGGTAAGTTGTGCCCAGCTATAAACTTTATTCCCATTTATACTTACCCCACTTATCTACCTGCATGTTCGGCCTGATAATTTAAGCTTTTTACCAAGAACATAATATTATTATTATTATAAACACATATATTTTAATTCATACCATTTATACAATTTATACAATTTTTAATTTTTAAATTATATATTTAATTTAGAACATAAATATTATGTAATATAAAATAATATGATATAATTATAAAATTTGACTCCTAATAAAGATGATTAGATATTAAAAAAATGGAAAAAACTAGCTAGCATTTTATTTTCGCGACTCAATTTATCTAGTACCTTTATTTTCTGGGACTCAACTTACCTATTACCTTTTTTTCCGGGACCCAATTTGCAGAGATAAGGTAATTTGGGGTAATTTCAGGAGACCGTTAAAATTAATTTGTAACTTTTGAAATTTTGAACTTTTTAGGAATATATATAACTTATTCTATATTAAATAATACATTTTATGATATATTATATATCTATATATAGGTATTAGTAATAAGTAAGCAATTTTGAATTTTGATGAGCTGTGGGTTAACCATTGATTAGGTAGGTACCTAGAAATTGCGCCGCGGAAGCAATGCGAAAGCAGATCCCGCGGCGTCGTTGGTTAAAACAGAAAAAAAGGTAGGGTAAGTGGATGTCGCTCTGCTGTACAGTAGGTTACAAGTGCGACACTGTATAATGGATAGTATTAAATTTGAATTCAATGATATAATATCACTGGATAAGAAAAACGATTCTGAGTGGAGACGGGACGGTTTGTCAGTCTAGCCTCTAGGTATTAGACATACCTATTATAGGTATACTTATCTATAGTATTAAAAAAAAATTGACCTATAATAGGTATTAATAATAAATTCCAAATTAATCATATCACAATATCCATCAGATAACGCGTTATACATCAACAACAAACCGTGGTACTATCATAGATATATAATAGTATACTTTAGAAGTTTCAAGTACCCACAAATAATATTATACAATCATTACAATCACAACAAAATAACTAAAATAGTTATTCCAGGTTTTTTAATATGTAATTTCGTCTAAATTGGAAATTAAAATGACTATACAAATAAACTGTGCTTATGTATTTCTTAGAATTTTTGGCAACAGAATTAAATATTTACGTGGAATCTTGTTTTAAATTTTCAATCCTTAGATATAAAAGTTGAACATTTTGTAAATTTTTAACTACATAATAATTATTCAATTTTAAATTTGATAAATTTTGTCAACATTTTAACTTCAAATGCTTATAAAAAAAAATTGTGCATATGTATTTTTAATATTTTTCAACTGCTATTGTAACAATGTATCAGGAGCTTTGTATTAATTTTTTGCACTTTTTGGCCCAATAGATAAAACTTTATTGATATTTATGGAAAAAAAAAAACTAAAAAAATTGAAAACTTACATGTCCGTAACAGCTCAAAAGGAGTCAAATTATTTTCAAAATTTTATCGTATATATAAAATTCTA
>NC_042496.1:22802374-22808195 GCF_005508785.2 Acyrthosiphon pisum
CAACGTTAACTAACTTTAATTTTGTCAAAACAAATGTAGGTATGTTGTTTAAATAGTAGTGGTGATTCTGATGATGAGATCTTGTCCGACAGTGAACATTAAGGTGAATTGGTTTAAATTATTCTAAAACTCTCTAATGTCATCTAAAAAAAAAATATTTATTGTAAAATATTCATATCATTAATATTCTGGTATAACTATAACTACCCGGCGTCTACCCCCCTGGTATTGGTGAAGTGGAAATCCCAAGAAGTCCTGGGTGGTAAAGTGGAAATCTCTTAAAAGTGCTGAGTACACATTTAGCGAGCGTATACCCTGCATTACCTTTACCGTGATCGATGAATGCAGAGGCGTGACAAAAAATAGTATGTGTGGCTCGTGCGGGAAGGCAATTTCCCGCCCTTGTCACACAATATATACCATTACAGGGAATTGGGGGAGCTATTTTGAAGCTTGAGGGTGCTAAGTACCTCCTAGCACCTCCTTATGGTCGTCGTTGTCCGTTATACATAGGTACCGTTTGACAGTTGTCACATGACTCATATTTCACATTTTCGCTGAAGAACTTACAAGTCGCTTTATTATACTATTATTTACTTTCCTATGTCATTGACTTGAAACGTCCGAATAGTATACAACGCGTTAGTATCTATACAACATACCTACACAATATTTTATATTTTTTAATTATTATTTTTATATAATGAATTATGTTTATTTTCTCAACCCTGTATTTTATAACTGTATACGTAATAGTTAAAAGTAAATAAATATAAATGTTTGACTTTTGAACAAAAAAATAATAAAAGAAATGCTGTGATAAATTATAATATTGAAAAATTAATTTTAATTATTTATTAATATATTTAATTGTATTATGAATAATTAAATATTAATAATATGTATTGATACAGAACAAAAGATCCATTTTTAGTTCTTTAGGTATTGTTATTATTAGAAAGAACTAAATTTTTTAAGAATACCACAATAGTAAAAACAATCGCATTTACTAGTAAAAAAATGGCTCTAAGAAGAATTTTATTAATTAACCATAGATTCTAGATACTTTACCATTTTTACCATTTTATTAGTAAACTTACTGATCATTTTTTTATGTGAATTCTCTATCTCTAAATTCTATGTATCTTTAATATTTTTGAGCTACTATTAAAGTATCTTATAAGGACACTTGCATTAAATTGTCAAGCTTTTTTTATTTTTATTATATAATCATCACAAATTAACAATAAAGATACATTCATTTATATACTATTTTATGATTATTAATCCCTTTTAAGCTAAGCTTGTGTTAGGGATTGAGAGTGTACCTTTTTTTAAAAAAAGATTCAACAAAAATGTATTAAATGATTAATATATAATAGATACAAACAAATAGATAAGTAATAAAAACAAAACAGGTTGCCATCTATACACTATACAATTTCTTAATTTTACTTAACATACAATAATAATGAAGTAACAAATACAAAATAAAATTTAGACTAATTCTGAAAATAATAAGTTATCTATAATATTTCTAACATTACCTAGATGTAAGTGAATATTTTTTTTTTGCTTTATAATAAGGCAAAATTTTATAGTGTATAGAAAATGAAAATATTAACATTCAGTAAAATTTTCATGTATCTACAGTTATTCGTTTTTGAATAACAATAAAATAACATAACTACTAGGTAGGTACATGAGAAATCGAATGAATATCCAATATTTCAAAAATATGAATTTCAAACGCTCATAAAAATGTAATTTAAATTGTTTGTTGACATTTTTTTTGTTGATAAAAGTAGATAAACTTATAAGGAATCTTGTATTACATTTTCAAATCTTAGATTTAAAAAGA
Source organism: Acyrthosiphon pisum (assembly GCF_005508785.2). Classification (NCBI taxonomy): domain Eukaryota; kingdom Metazoa; phylum Arthropoda; class Insecta; order Hemiptera; family Aphididae; genus Acyrthosiphon; species Acyrthosiphon pisum. The sequence continues at coordinate 22,804,236 of NC_042496.1, forward strand.
AAAATTTTTATTAAATAATTTACTAATTTTTGTGATTTTTCCGTATTTTGTCAATATTTGAACTTTAAATGCTTATTATACCTAAATAAAAACTGTGACTAAGGATTTTCAATATTTTTCACCCAACAAATAAAGTTTTATTGACATTCATAGAAATAAAAACAAATAAAATTGGAAACTGATAATGCCCATAAACAGTTCAAAACAAATCAAAATATTTTGAAAATGTTATCGTATATAGAAAATGCAAATATAAACAACTAGTGAAAAATTCATGTAAGTATACGTTCATTTGTTTTAAAGTTACACCAAAAACCCAAAATCAATTTTCTCGAAAACAGATTTTGTGTAAAAATTCCCATTTTTCCTTAATTTTTCTTTTGTTTTTCACGGCTCTTTTGAAAACTATTGGAAATTTTAAATTTTGACCTCCCGAATGCACCAACTAGATTCACTTTCCCATCAAACAAGATACTGTTGAAGAAAATCGAAGCAGTTTTACTGCCCCAAACCGTGATGACAGACACAAAAATAAAAAAACACACATCATTGTAAAATCAATACATTCATCGTTCCACTCAGAATCTATAAAAGGTACCTAGAAATATGTATGGGACACCCGTATCGCTAATTGTATAATGGGTTGTATTTTATTATTCGGAGTTTTGTATACTTCCCACAATAATATTTAGTACAGAGGCCCAACATTTTATTTAGAGGGCTTGGGTGCCTAGGTATCCAATCGGTACTGATATTGATATGCAGTGCATCATGGCTTATACATTTCCAAGTTTCCAACACGACAACACACCACTGCTTCGGTTCATCTGTGATAGTTCTGTGGCAATAGTGAGTATAGTGACACGTAATTTAGTGTAGTATACTGTGTAAATTATATTATACTGCCATTCAATAGGGGAGCATTGCATAGTTTATTGAGCTCACCTCCTGAGTACCCCCTCACAATCACATTATATCTTATATTATCTATGGATAAAGTCGATTTGAACATTGACCTTATGCTTATCAGTTGCTTCTAGTGCACCTGATATTATGATGAAAGTCCGAGACAAGAATAAAACTGGAAAAATAATATTATTATCTGAATCAAGAAATATTTTATCACTGTAGTACCTACCTACTAAAAACATTATACTTTTATGGTTTTAATTTTGTTTCAGAAAGATTCATTGAATTTTGCATTGTACAGTGGTGATTGGTCAGACAAGAGTTTAAAATATAAAAAAATGATCTTGTATGCTATGCGAATGAATAATGCCAACCAACTTAAATTGCAAGTAACTATGACAAGAATAGTGAATCTTGAAATGTTTACAGGCGTACGTGTAATCTTAATTATTAGTAAACAATCAATATAATATTTTATGAAACGAATAACGATTATAGGTAAATACTGATTATAATAACCTACCGTTATTTCAACTAAATTGGCTGATGTTTAGGATTTCCCACTTGTAAAAATATTTCAATAATTCACACGTTTTTTCTAATTGTTTAGGTTATGCAGACAGCGTATACAGTTATGTCTGTGTTGTCAGATCAGCTTGCAAAACACACATAATATATATATATTATAATATATAGTATTAATAATTATTTAAATTACTTGAAAATTCTATAATTATAATATAACAGAATCTGTACAAAAAAATTAATAGTAATTTTTAGTCATTAATAATATGTACTAAAAAAAATCAAATATTGTTAGATAAATTGAATCTTTTTAGAAATTTGTACTTACAAATAATCGAAAAAACAAATTGAACTTAAATAAAAATGTCTTATCGATCATCTTATTTTTTATGATTGGAATATATTGCAATAACCTATCTATACATATTTATAAATTACTGGGAGGTAAGCCTGTTGTATAAGTTATAACTTATAAAGCGCCAATTGACTGACTAGTACCAAAAAACAAACATAGATTTTGTTTTTTTTACTTATTAACTATATTTATCACTACAACAAAATAACTGTGTAAAAAAAAACTGTAGATACAATAGTTTTCATAGTATTATTCGGCAATTATTATTGTTGTATGATTTAAAATTCTGGGTGACGAATCATATAATATTTATATTATAATATATACTCGCCATGGCCATCTGTATTATGATTTTAGATTCTGAGTGAAACGATGAATGTATTGATTTTACAATGATGTGTGTTTTTTTTTTAAATTTTTTAATTTTTTTTTGTGTCTGTCATCACCTTTTAGGACAGTAAAAGTGCTTGGATTTTCTTCAACAGTACCTTTTCCGATAGGAAAGTGAATCTAGTTGGTACTTTGGGGGGTCAAAAGTAAAATTTTTCCAATAGTTTTCAAAAGCGCCGTGAAAAACAAAAGAAAAATTAAGGAAAAACGGGAATTTTTACGCAAAATCTGTTTTCGAGAAAATTGATTTTGGTTTTTGGTGTAACTTTAAAACGAATGACTGTAGATACATGAAATTTTCACTGGTTGTTTATATTTCCATTTTCTATACATGATAAATTTTTCAAAATATTTTGACTTGTTTTGAGCTGTTTACGGACAATTCCAGTTTCGAATTTAATTAGTTTTTTTTTCTATGAATGTCAATAAAACTTTATTTGTTGAGTATAACGCGTTACCTGATTGATATTGTGGTATGATTAATTTGGAATTTATTATTAATACCTATTATAGGTCAATTTTTTTTAATACTATAGATAAGTATACCTATAATAGGTATGTCTAATACCTAGACTGACAAACCGTCTCCACTCAGAATCGTTTTTCTTATCCAGTGATATTATATCATTGAATTCAAATTTAATACTATCCATTATACAGTGACCCACTTGGAACCTACTGTACAACAGAGCGACATACACTTACCCACCTTTTTTATTTTATGTTTATTATTTGGTAAATAGTGCGTTATTATTATTTTAGATTGCCGCGTAGCAATTAGGTACCGACTACAGAGATTGCGTTCATATAATATTGTATTCCGTGTATAATTTTACGAGGCTGCAGTCAAGAAACCGTCCGCCGTGCAGAGTTATCGTCTGTGCAACCCCTTCGAAAACGGTCTGTATAGGGTGTGTTTCCGATTTCTCGGAAAGGGGTTTTTTTTTTCACGCACAGCGCTCCCCACGGCGGCGCGAAACTCTTCGGGCGACGCATTTTCATCACGCTGGACAATAGTCCGTACAGTCGGCGCCGGCGTGGGTGTCGTTTGCAAGGGCGAGGCCGTCCCCCGCGGTCGTGTTTGTATATATATTGTATATTATATGATATCATCATCTTATGGTACCACGTCTCAAACGCATAGACCGCCAAAATCGTTCAATCCTCAACCGTTTTTTATTTTTATATTTTCACGACACGACTTCCGGACGCATAATCGACGACGACGACGACGACGACTTCATATTATATAGGATTCGACATATTATTCCATTTCGACCGTCGAAGCCGTTTTTTTCTCGATACCAGCTGCTGTCACTAATAATATTATTCGCGTACGTGTGCAGTCTTATACGCCCTGTCATGTGCCGCGACGTGCCCGACCACAATAATTATTGTCACGATAACACCTCCGCGTGACACAACGCACAACGTATCGCAGTTCTTTTATAGGGGCGATATCGTCTTACACCGCATACCTAGTCGTGTGTTGGGTTACCGCAAGTTTATATTATACGTTTTTCATATTTTATCGTAACAACACAATATTAAATCAATCGTAATTATAGTGAAAAGTGCCTGTACATTGTACGACAGACGGGTATTAGGTGCCTACATTATTATCATCATAATTTAATAATATCTCTCGCAACCGGACCGCAACAGTCCTGCAGCGATCGATGGACATCAAGGGTAAGGTCGCCATGGTTACAGGCGGGGCCGCCGGCATTGGTCGCGCGTACTGCGAGGAGCTGCTGAAAAACGGAGCCAAAGTAAGATTT
>NC_042496.1:22808295-22813730 GCF_005508785.2 Acyrthosiphon pisum
AATATACCTACTCATTATAGCAAACTATTGTGAACATTTAAAGTAACTCACTGAACAAAGAGTATGCTAGCTAGGTACCTAAATGTTCAAGTTGTTTGTTTTTATAGCTATACATATACATTATACCTACAAAAGTAGGTATGTAAATTAATTGGAAAGTCAGTAACCCTAATTCAAAATATAATGCAGATATACTTTTTAATGTATATATGACTTTTACCACGGTCTAAAAAAAAATTATTATAAACGCTTAATATCTTTTTTTTTTTGATTTTTTAAAATTCAAAAATAGCTATTTTGTAGAGTTATTCATTTAATAATATGGGAAAAAAAACAATTATGAAATCGATTGAATTTCGAATGAATGAAAGCAACTTATATTTTAAAATATACAACACACTATTGAAAAATTGTATAGTTTTCAGTTATTTACACTTCAATATTACTAGTACTAATCCAATAGGTACCTATAATAAAAAATAAAAATACTAGTTGGGATTGTAAGTAATATTTCTTCAATTGTTTTATAATATTTTTCAATATATTCTCTATTAACTGTACAAGTCAATTTTATAGGTCCATGATATTTGTAACGAAATGAACGTGTCGCTATAGGATCTCGCAAACTGTTAAATTATAGCTCCAATTTTGTAATAAAGATAACATGCCTATAAAATTGACTTATGCATAGCGATGGCAGTTCATGGTGGAAATATTGAACAATATTTTACAACAAATAAAAAATATTACATACAATTTCAGTGACTACCTATAGTGTGTTCTTTGCTTCTTTATCATCTATTGAATAATGAATTATCATAAGGTAGTTATTATATTGTTATTAAAGTGTAAAAAACAGAGAATCATACAACCTTACTGCAAAATTATGCTGTATTTTTTATAATGTAAATTGCTTGCAATCATTAAAAATTCAATCGATTTCAAAATGTATTTTATCTCTATATTATAAATAAATAACCATACAAAATTATACCATTTTCGAAATTTAAAAAAATCAAAAATTAGTTTTGAGCATGTTTTTGAAACTTTTTTTTTAGACCATGGTTAAAAGAAGTCTATTGGTCATATTATATTACATTTAATAAAATATCTGCATTACTGTATACTTTCTAATTAATTAACATACTGTATATATTGTCATATTATATAGTATATATGTAGATTGTAGGTACATGCATTAAGTACTTATGTAGGTACTGTATGATATCCATAATAATTATGTAGTTAACATAATTTATTTTTTTAAAACTCTTAAGTGTTTGCCTACACGTTTTGAGGTTTTTACAGTAATTTACAATTTTGATTCACAATAAGTACAGTAGAACCTCGACTATCCGAATTAATTGGAACTGCACCTAGTTCAGATTCTGGACAATTTTAAAAAAATAGATATTTTTTTTTTAAATCAAAATTATATACATACTATTAATAATTATTATACATTATTATATTACATATTTATTTTTATTAGGTATATTAGAATTACATCGTGTACATTTAGAAATATATAATCACAAAGTACATAGGAACATATTATGTTTACGATATTTTTTCGCCAAAATTAACCATTTTCATTTGATGAAAAGCTGCGACACGCTTTTCTACAACTAAGTCTCGCAAACTTTTGAATAACAAAGCGTTCGGATACGCTAATTGTTGTTCAGATAATAGTGTTCGTATAACAGCTGAGGTTCAGATAGTCGAGGTTCTACTGTATATTGTATACGTGTGTAATATGTATATATTTACATGCATGCGTGCATATTTAACGAGCGTCGACCGAGTGCGTCCGATTTTCGAAATTGTAACTTTTTAATAATTCCTCAAGTGCGTCCGCAGTGTTATCACTTATCGCCGATACCTATTTATAGTATTGAGCCTGACCGCGTCCGTAAGTTCTGTCTTTAATTCGTAATTTAAATCACATCACCCGGACTTCATATTAGGTATAGGTATTTATAATTTATATTATCATTAGTATTATAATTGTTGCTATATTATACCTGTTTACCTTCCTATACATTATAAAACACGTCCGGTTTTCATTTACCTCCCCGCAGAGATCTGGTGGACGCAGAATGTTACCAGAGAACGTTGGACTTCGTCTGTCAGCTGCTGCAACCGGCGTGCAAACCGGACGTGAAGCTCGACCGGGACGAGATCACGTTGCCATGCAAGCACAGCTGCCGGCTGTTCACCACGGGTTGCGGTCACCGGATACCAGAGAAACTGCTGGCCGGTTTCGACTGCGCCAAGTTGCCCGACTACAGCAACATCGGATCGACGTGCACGTCCAAGCCCGGCTGCGATTACAAGCTCCGGACCACCGGGTTGTCGGGCCGACTTTGCGACGGCGTTCTAGACTGTCCCGACATGTCGGACGAGACCACTTGTGGTTACTGTCCCGCCGGATACCTGCACTGCATCACATCCCGGACGTGCATCCCGGCCCGGTCTCGATGCGACGGCGTGGTCGACTGTCCGGGCGAGGCCGACGAACGCAATTGTTGTGAGTACCTAATTATAATATTATACACACGTATTACAATATAATCGAGTATATCGTTTGAGGCAAATTAATTATCGATACTCGTCTCGTTGCCTCTAGCAGAAGTCTCGATCCACGCCTCCCTAGAAGTATAATATTCAGAGTTCAAACCTGTATAGTGCGTATATCGAGAACTTAGTGTTATCTCACTCCTCGCGCCTCTCGCATCAATGATCTAGATTCTGGATTGTACCACGCTCAGCGCTGAAGATGTAGATTTAATCTTATTACGTGTACAGCGGTGTCGTTTAAAAATGAATAATTAAAAAAAAATTGTTTTCATGTTGATGTTGTATAAATATTGTAAAAAATTTAAAATAAATGTATTTAATACATAATTAGTATATCTACCCAACTGTATAACTCAATATTACGTGTCCATATAATAATCTATAGGTATGAGAAAAATTTTGATTTGAGGAACGAATAATTTTTTATAATATCCCGAGAACGTCTCTGGATCTGAAGTAATGAAATTTAAAAATCAAACGAATGGCAAAACAAGCACAGGTCAAATTCAGAATTCTATTGTGTTAAATAATTAAAAATTTTAAATTTAGTCAAGTGGATAGTTAAATACAATACGAATACCTGACTAACGATGCATATGCAGCGTACACACGAATATTTAGCGAACGGTCGTCGAGCTATTTATTCTATATGAAAATTCTGGAAAATATTATTCTATTATGTTATGATAAATACCATCGTATATTTTATTTTGCATCTAGTACTGATCTCGTCAACTGGCAGGTCCGTAGACCAAATGCTACCGTTAGCCACTGTTGACGCGTACCCGACAGAAGGTTTCGTGTTTTTCGTCGAACAAGGAATGTCGGGCAAGTTGTGTGCAGCTAATTTTCAAACAGACATTCCAAACGAAAAGATGACCGTAGCTCTTCAAACGATCGCAACGTCACTCTGTCGCACGCTCAACTACCAGTAAGTGAACGCCTTCAGTATACCGTCCTATATTCCTGCAGCAAACGTGAAAATACATAAAAGTCACAGTGCATATTCCAAAAAAAAAAAAATAATGTTCCACTTTCGTAAACCAACCACCCACAAATCAATGATGCGTAATACATTTACATGAATACCTAATATTTACTCATACACTTACAACTTATACTCATACCTACTCAATATACACGTATGTGTAAGACAACCAATTAAACGCCACTGCAGCTATAATATACAAGGTGATTATTTTATCATGAAACACTCATTATTTCAAAAAGTATTAATGTTTTTGAAAATATTTTTTTACATAGTTTCAAGTTGTTAAAAAACAACGTTTTTATTAAAAAATTATATTTTTAAATGTTTTTATACTTATATTTTCTTAAAGTTTTTTTACTTTTTTGAATGACAACATATAGTTTTAATTTCATATTCCAAAGCAGAATATTTTTCTAAGTACTTTGATACATAAAAAATCGAATTTCGGACGAGTAAATTATGGGTTATAAGTATATTTAAAGTTTATACAAGCGGAGTAGCGAACAAACATTTTGCTGGGTAACCCCGTATACCACTCCATTCCTTCAATCAAAACTTTAAATACTTATAAGTTATAACTCGTAAACTACTCACCCTAAATTCAATTTTTATGAATCAAAATACTCAGAAAAATAATCTGCTTTAGAATATGAAATTAAAACTCTATGTTATCATTCAAAAAAGTAAAAAAGTAAAAAATTATTAGGATACAAAATATTAAAAAATTTAATTTTTAACAACTTGAAACTACGTAGGTAATTATTTTCAAAAACATTAATACTTTTTGAAATAATGAGTGTTTCATGATAATAGAATCTCCCTGTGTGTGTCAGTATAACGATGTATACATATTATATATAAATCATAGATGTATATATTTATGCATATGTATAGTCGGACTCGGAAGTCGAAGAGACCGGGAAAAAGTTCGAGTTAACCAAGTTCGACTGTATACATATAATATGACTATATACAATCTTTTTCTGTCCAATAATCATATCACAACCGTGTACTACAACCGTGTACATATTATTGTTAACTCGGTCGGCGCATAATAACAGCCATCATACTCACCTTTTTTTTAGCAATCTGACAAGTGTCGAAATTGTCGACGACGAAGACCTGCCAACATCGACGTCCGGTGGTTCTCCTTCAGAACGATACGCGCACGTCGTAGATCCATTCGCCAGCGAGATAACTTTTAACCTGGGCACGTGTCCCAGTAAAAAAGTTCTGCGTGTCGCATGCGACGACGCCGGTAAGCAATATATATTAACAATTCAAGTTATACCTATAACCTAATCAGTTCCTACATTTTTATATACGTGATTAATCTACCCACTCTCCCAGTGTCGTTTACGAAATCCTCCGTCGGCGAGTATTTACATTTTTTTTTTTTCACTCGTATATTATTATTTAGTTTGCGGCGTACAGACAAACAGGAGACAGAAACACGGTATCGACGGTTTGAACAAAATGGCTTCGCACGGAGACTGGCCGTGGCACGCCATTCTCTACAAAAGCGGAACTCATGTTTGCGACGGTAGTCTCATATCTTCCGAATGGTTACTCACCAGCGCTTCGTGTTTTCAGGGGTAATTATTGATTTATATCTGTTTGTACACAGGTATACTATAATATATATAATATAATATGGAACACCAAACACATCGATTGCGTTTTGAAAACTATGATCGTCCGCGGCTTGCCAGTTTCCACTATATATATATAAAATACTTATAGCCTTACACCTAACAATGTATATAAACAGATAAATAAATATATGAATAAAAGCTTCCATACAATAGTACTTCTGATATATTACTATAGTTTTTTGTGTACACTATTGAAAACCTTTGTGCGC
>NC_042496.1:22813830-22814770 GCF_005508785.2 Acyrthosiphon pisum
TCGTATGAGTAGGTAATTAATAATTCAATCGTTAAAAACGACATTAATTAAATCATCAGCCTATGGCCCATGAGGACAAATCACAGTATAAAACAATAAATATTAAGAAACACATACGACGTACTTATCATGATAGCGTGACGACGGCGACATCGATAATAAATATTGAGGACTGAGGTAATTACGAACGGCGAGACGCGTCTCATACCGTACATAGTAAACCCCACTCACATTAGCATTCCCCCTGTTCCCGCGCACTCATATTTGCGAGACGTTGCGTCACAGCGTCTATTAGATTTAGATAATATAATACCATATTTGATATGACCCGTATCGCGAGCTTCTAATCTATTTCAAGAATCCTAAAACTGTACAACACTAGATATAACGAAAAACCGACTCTAACAAATACTGAAACAGTAGTGTTGCACAAGTGGGAAGACGTTGTCTCTTTGTCTCCTATGACACTTCGCCACTGTAATTGGGTAAAGTATTATAATAAGTGGGTAAACATTACAACTATAATGACAATGACATGGAACTAATAGACTTCGTTACGTCAACAAATCTTGTTATGAGCAGTATCTATCACCAAAAAAAAAAAAAAATTGAGAATCAAGTACCTATTCAATTCTCTCAAACCTTTATTGTTAAAAATACATATTTTTTATTTATATTTTAACCATAAAACAATTTGTAAATGTTTGTGATTTATACTCTTGAAGAATTCGAATTTCTTCAAAATGTGACCTTTAAATTATTAAAAAATAAATACGAATATAATATATTTCTGATATTATGGTTTATCTACAAAAAAAATTGTTAGTAACACTTTTCGAATAAAGGCAACTAGGTACTGTAGTATGAAAAAATAAATAAGATCGAAAAGGTGGGGATGGTGGATATTTTAGGTGAGACGTGTATATTATTATATTAAATA
>NC_042496.1:22817014-22818545 GCF_005508785.2 Acyrthosiphon pisum
AAAAATTCAATATTAGTATCACATGAAAATATTATTATCTCATTTAAACTGTCATTATCAAAAATAAAATCTTCACCTCTATTTGTTTCTACATTAATTGAACTCAAAGTATTATGAACTTCTTTTTTTGACTTTGGTATTTTAGGATAACAACTGGCTCTAGCATTTTGTACATTTCTGGAAATAAGTTTAATATCAGACATTAACAAATTACCTTCATTTTCATGTTGTGTAAGTTCTCGTCTGATAATTTTTGAAGGTTTTTCAACAACGCTGTCTACTGCTTTTCTTTTACAAGAATTATTTATTTTTTGCCGATTTAAAGTAGTTTCTTCCTCATGGGTATGTACAAAACACGTATTTTTATTTTCAACTAATTTTTCACTTTCATCGGTGTAACATTTAGCACGGCACTTATTATTTACACACATCCACGTACATATATTTGTTTTAGCGGTATGTTTCTTATAAAATTTATAATTATTATGGACTAAAAGAATTTTCCCCTTTTCACTCAACATGTAATCAATAATTAGGTCCATTTTTATAAATTGTAATAAAAACTGTTTAAATGTTAACTCTATTAATAATGAACGAGTACTGAAATCAATAAAATGGACTGTCCATACTATTTCATATTATCATAGCCAACAGATAATAAAGATAATAAAATTGTAGATAGAATGTAATGCATTAAATTTTATCGCCACGTGGGAAACATATAATGTGTGGAAGAAGAAAAACAAAATAAAATATCTAAAAATGATTATACACAGTATGACACTATGCCCTATGTGAAGTGTTTGAGCTTTCGCAATAAACCAAATAAAATTTGATTTTTTTTCTAATTTCTATTATTATTATTATTTTATACCTAAAAAAATTGAATTGGATTATTTTTATCCAATACAAAAACAAAACAAATTTTAACCACACCAATTTCGTTTATGTTGTCATTCTTAAGTCTTACGTACAGGTGTAATTTTTTTCGTGTGGGAACTTACGTACAGGCGTATTTTTTTCGTGTGGGAACTTACGTACGTATATTTTAACTTTTAATTCGTTAATGCTCAGCCTTGCCAAACACAAACTTCCTTCCCACTTTATTCAGACTTAGGACTGACAACTTAAACGTAGTTGGTGTGGTTAAAATTTGTTTTGTTTTTGTATTGCATACATGGGTATGTACCAATCTAGTCCGTATATGTACTCGCTTACCTGCTATGTTTCGTGTGGGAACTTACCAAACCCCGTTCGACAGTCGATATCACGATGACAATATATGTATCTTGGCTTATATAGTTTGTAGAATTTCGTATACCTTACACTCTTTTATAATTGTGACTACTACCATGTGCTCTCAAGATTCCTACATCCGTAGCAAATGTACATAAAGTCATATCGCCACCCGAATGTAATTTACGTTAATGAGCATTCTGTTGTGGTGAACACTTGTGTACCAAAAATGGGTGTTAAATATTCTTATACATTCGTAGCAAGAGTACATATAGTCAATTCGCCAACCGAATGT
>NC_042496.1:22819426-22825151 GCF_005508785.2 Acyrthosiphon pisum
TATACAGGAGTAATAAAAAGAAAAAGAAAAGGAAAAAAAAAATCAACACCATTGTAAAAACAATAGCTCCCTCGCTCCGCTCAGAATCTAAAACACAAGCACTTAATATTAATAAAAAAATTCCATAACCTTCAGAGTACCTATAGGTTTACAGATAGGTGGTTAAATATATTCGACTACTTACTAAACATATGCTATATTTTGGCTCAGTTGCATTGAGGATATCCACTTATATATCTGGCGTCAAATAATCCGGGCAACAAAAAATTCTAAAAAATATGAAATTCAATATATACAAAGATATAGATAGATATAGATATAAGATATAGGTACATAATGATGTATTATGATTCCTAAATATAAATTATAATTTAAACAAATTACTTAATCTTTAAAAAAAGTTAAAATTATGAGATATCATTAAATAGGTTAATACGTTTTCTAATCCGTAGTTGTTGGGTTGATGTATTTTCATTATAGAGTAGTTTCGTCAAATTAATTTTTTTGAAAGCCAATATACATATTATCTGAATCAAGAACTATTTTATCACCGCAGTACCTACTAAAAACATTGAACTTTTATGGTTTTAATATTGTTTCAGAAAGATTCATTGAATTTTGGATTGTACAGTGGTGATTGGACAGGCAAGAGTTTAATATATAAAAAGATGATGTTGTTTGCTATGCGAATGAATAATACCAACCAACTTAAACTGCAAGTAACTACAACAAGAATAGTGAATCTTGAAATGTTTATAGGCGTACGTGAAATCTTTATTATTAGTAAATATTAAATAGGTATAATATTTTATGAAACGATTATAGAGAAAACTGCTTACACATTTATACGTCTTAATACTACTTATAATAACCTACCGTTATTTCAACTAAATTGGCTGATGTTTAGGATTTTCCACTTATAAAACTATTTCAATATTTCACACGTCTAAACGTCTTGTCTAAATGTTTAGGTAATGCGGACAGCGTATACAGTTATGTCGGTGTTGTCAGATCAGCTTGCAAAACAAACATAATACTATAATAGGTATATAATATTAATAATTTAAATTACTTGAAAATTCTAAAATTCTATTAGAAAACAACCTGTGAAAAAAAATTAATTGTAATTTTTAGTCATAAATATGTATTAAAAAAATCAAATATTGTTAGATAAATTGAATATTTTTTGTGCTTACAAATAATCGAAAAAAATAAATGGAACTTAAATAAAAATGTCTTATCGATCAACTTATTTTTTATGATTGGAATATATTACAATAACCTATCCCTATGTATACATATTTATAAGTTACTGGGAGGTAAGCCCGTTGTATACCTACCTAAGTTATAGAGCGCTAATTGACTGACTTGTACCAAAAAACAAACATATAGATCTTGTTTTTTTACCTATTAATTATTATCACTAAACAAAATAACTGTAGATACCTACATGGAAATTTCACTGTTTATATTTCACAAGTTTATATTTTAATTTTCTATACACCATAATATTTTGACTCTTTGAGCTGTTTGCGGACATCGTTAGTTTTAAATTTTTTAAATTTTTTTTTCTATAATTGTCTATAAAATGTTATTTGTTATGTTATAATGCGTGAAAAATTAATACAAGGCTCCTGATATATTGTTACGATAGCAATTGAAAAAATATTAAAAATACATAGGCACAATTTTTTTTTATAAGCATTTTAAGTTCGAATTTTGACAAAATGTATTAAATTTAAAATGTATTAATTATCTTAAAGTTAAAAATGTATAAAATGTTCAACTTTTTTCACCTTAAAATATAAAAATATACGTTATTTGGAGCTGCCACCGTCTGAATCCACTGCAATTAAAAATCGTTATAATAATATTATTCGGCAATTATTGTTGTTGTATGAATTAAAATTCTGGGTGACGAATCATATAATATTTATATTATAATATATACTCGCCATGGCCATCTGTATTATGATTTTTTATTTTATGTTTATTATTTGGTAAATCGTTCGTTATTATTATTCTAGATTGCCGCGTAGCAATTTAGACACCGACTATAGAGATTGCGTTCATATAATATTGTATTCCGTGTATAATTTTACGAGGCTGCAGTCAAGAAACCGTCCGCCGTGCAGAGTTACCGTCTGTGCAACCCCTTCGAAAACGGTCTGTATAGGGTGTGTTTCCCGCGTGCCGATTTCTCGGAAAGGGGTTTTTTTTTCACGCACAGCGCTCCCCACGGCGGCGCGAAACTCCTCGGGCGACGCATTTTCATCACGCTGGACAATAGTCCGTACAGTCGGCGCCGGCGTGGGTGTCGTTTGCAAGGGCGAGGCCGTCACCCGCGGTCGTGTTTATATATATATTGTATATTATATGATATCATCATCTTATGGTACCACGTCTCAAACGCATAGACCGCCAAAATCGTTCAATCCTCAACCGTTTTTTTATTTTTATATTTTCACTACACGACTTCCGGACGCATAATCGACGACGACGACGACTTTATATTATATAGGATTCGACATATTCCATATCGACCGTCGAAGCCGTTTTTTTCTCAGCTGCTGTCACTAATAATATTATTCGCGTACGTGTGCAGTCTTATACGCCCTGTCATGTGCCGCGACGTGCCCGACCACAATAATTATTGTCACGATAACACCTCCGCGTGACACAACGCACAACGTATCGCAGTTCTTTTATAGGGGCGATATCGTCTTACACCGCATACCTACGCGTGTGTTGGGTTACCGCAAGTTTATATTATACGTTTTTCATATTTTATCGTAACAACACAATATTAAATCAATCGTAATTATAGTGAAAAGTGCCTGTACATTGTACGACAAACGGGTATTAGGTGCCTACATTATTATCATCATAATTTAATAATATCTCTCGCAACCGGACCGCAACAGTCCTGCAGCGATCGATGGACATCAAGGGTAAGGTCGCCATGGTTACAGGCGGGGCCGCCGGCATTGGTCGCGCGTACTGCGAGGAGCTGCTGAAAAACGGAGCCAAAGTAAGATTTCGTTTATTTCTATAATAATAGTTGTCATTATTTTGTACCGTTGTTGTCCCGGCGGCGGATGCGGCGTGAAGCTCATTTTTCGGACACTAAGTCTTGCGTAGAAATGAACCATATGGTATAGAGTATAGACGTTTCTATAGCATATGGGATCTATCACGCTCAAAGGCGTGTATTGAGAAAAACGTGTAAATAGCTTAAGTCCTTAACTCACTCTTCCTTTTTTCGACATATTTGTTTGATAGAAAATGACGACAAAACAGAATTATTTAAAATATATTATTATTTCTGGTTTTATTTTATTGAATACAAGACCTCACGCCGACCACCTCTTACCCACATCCCCCACTATCATCTTGAAATTTAATTTAAAATATTTAAAATAAAATATACAAGACTATTTTCAATAATAGTACATTTTTAGAATTTAATATTAATAATAATAATCATTTGTTTATTTTTTTGGTTGCCTAGGCAGTTATATATATTATACTAGTATATTATATGGAAGATAAAATAAACAAAACTTGTTCATATAATAGAGGCATTTGTTTTAAATAATTTAGATATTAGAAAATATATTGACATACGACATATACATGACTATTAACTACCATTATATTTTTCAATCTAATTTCACTCTTGGATTACTCTCTCTAGATTGCCAATGATTAGGTATAGTGTTGTTCACTGTGGACTTAATACAGTACCCATTAATCATTACGATATTTATTAATGTAGTCAGCATCTATATTAAAAAAATCGAACTGTAGTAGGTACGTATTTTTGTACAATGGTGGCCCTACAGTAAGCTTGTAGGGGAGTATGTCGATGTGTAAGCACTTTTCCGGTTACTTTAACGTATTTACCACAGTATGACTATACAAGCATTAAATTCTTACCTAGGTACTACACATTTGGCTTCGGGTCTTGACTCTTGGATCCACTGCTCCAAGTGTCCCCAACTACCACATTACCACTTGATAAATTATAATAAATAAAGCTAATATATTACCCTTAACTATATCTTCGTGTGGAAGGGTTCAGAACCCAGTGGCCAATACTATAGACATAATCTTGGCCGTGGTCACGCCAGTGTGTAAGTATATATTTTATATACCCGTCTAATATATCTATGGGCAGTATTATTTTATACAATATTCTTACGATATAATATAAAATTTACCTATCGTGTTGACACATTGTCATTTAATATATGTGTACTAAAGTATGAGCATTGAATTTATAATATATATTATGTGTATTACAGGTATCCATATGTGACATCAACGAAGACGTCGGTGTCAAGTTGGCCGACCTATTGGGTGCCAAGTTTGGAAACGTCAAAGTGATATTTTGTCCATGCGACGTCACCGATTATCCACAGTTTCAAGGTAAAAACTTACAATTATAAACATTGAACCAATTAATAAGTAGGACGTATAAAGTACCTTTAGGTAATAGACAATAGGCATATAATTAGATGTATAGTGTCACGGTAACTGCGCTGTGATGGCTAATCTAAATGCTAAAATCTTGAATAATTAATCTAGTTGTATTATAATGTATAATATAGTAGGCAAATGTATAGTGCTTTTACATTTGTTTAATTAGCTACTTACTAATCGTTAGTTGATATTTGCTAAAAATTAAAATTAATGATAACATTATCGATTATCGAAGAACAATAACAATAATTAATATTTAATACTATAATAATAGTCAGGCAGGCGTATGCAAAATATTTTTTGGTTTACATAAACTCAAAAGTCGAAATCAATTTAGGAAAATATTTGTAAAGTTGAATTATTAATTTCCATAGTTGTAGGTATTCAAAAGATTATGTGCTTATACGCAGTGGTCGAAGTGGGCGGTGGAATAGGTAAAAGGGATGCAGGTATCTCTCTTTAAATTTTAATTTCCATCCAACTTAGACACTTAAGGCTGTTCTTACAATGTATGGTAAAGTGTCGGTTAACTTTAACCGGACATTGTAAGAACGGCCCTTAGTACTTATTATGATACCTTTTTTATTGTAATCTAATTGTATCTATATCATCAAGTTGGAAGTATAGTGTTACCTTACGTGTTGTTATAAACAACTTTATAATATATTGTATTTCTGTTTTTTGAAAATAAATTGCGGTTAGGTAACTATAGATACCTACTATCATTTGTTTTTATAATTTTATTTTGGTTTTTTGTAATGTAACGATACATATATTAGGAGCTTAAAAATGTATTTGTGTTATTATAATTTATGTATTTTGTAACTGAACTACCCCTAAAATCTTAACTATTATTATTATTTTGTAAGCATAGATAATATTTTTGCAACGTTACAATCATAATTTATATCACAAAGACATAAACCTGGTTATAATTATAACGTCCACGTTATAATTATAATTTACGATGTTTCGTGATTATATGATATATTATTATATTGGATAATATAATATAACAATTTAAGAGAGAAATACGTTTTTTTTATGCTGTCGTTAAGTTTACCTTCGTGATTTTCTAAGAAGATATCTTGAAGATGGTGTGGTTTTAATCTAGGATTGGGAGTTTTTCCGTCAAACTTGCAGTGGTTATATCCAATTTTATTTATTCTATCATGGAAGTTTTTTAATTAGTTTGTTATCTGTGTTGGTATAGGTAGAGTTATCCTGTGTAGAAAGTTGT
>NC_042496.1:22825201-22855752 GCF_005508785.2 Acyrthosiphon pisum
TTTTGTTATAAGTCCTTGATAATAATTCCTTGACCTCACACTATGGAATATCTATGATACCTATATAATTGAGGGAGGATGTCTTTTTACATTTTTAATCTAACCAATCAGTGTTGGTGTATTAGTACAAGTTTAACCCTAATTTTATGTGTGTATATATGCTTGGTTGTTTGCAGATGCGTTCAGAAAGACCATAGCAGCTTTTGGTGGACTTGACATAGTGATTAACAATGCAGGTGTATTCAACGACCGATTCTGGGAATTCGAAGTGGATGTGAACTTGGTAATATGGTACACCTTAATTATTTTTGTTAAGGGGATTCGATACCACGATTTTCTGTTTTTGTCTAACACACACGCGACATAGGATTTTAGACCGGTTCTTTGCCAAACATACTAATTGATCTGATGAAGCGATAAGAATTCTAAAAACAGATTTGAATTTGTCGTTAAGTCTATTTGAAATCGACTTTTCTATATTTTTGATTTTTTGATTTTAACTTCTCCAAAAATTAAAATACGACAATTTTTAAATATTTTTTTTTTAATATGACATTTTTAGGAATTGGGGGGGGATAATATCAAACATGTGGGAAAGTCGATTTCAAGTAGACTTGACGAAAAATTCAAATCTGTTTTCAGAATTCTTATCGCTTCAATAGATCAATTGGAATGTTTGCGAAAAACACGTCTAAAATACTATATCACGCATGTGTTAAAAAAAAAAAAACAGGAAATCACAGTATCGAATCCCCTTTATATTATTATTAGTTATTATACATAATAGGTCTGTTTTAGTTTAATCTAAGAACAGTTTCGTTTCGAATTTCAATTATTTGAATAAAAAATATAACTTATAAAATATGTCTTAAACGACTTAAACCAATAACTGAATATAATATACAATATTATCATTAATATTGTATCATTATAAATATTAAAAATGCGTACACACCCCTATTGAAGTATTGACTATATTTACGATCTACTGGGTTATGCGGGAAAAGATAAATCTATAGGTAGGTATACGCTTATACAGTCACGCACGTATTTTTTGGTTCGATGACCACCACGCCCTATTATACTTCACACGTTATCGTCGAAATTCGTACAGTCCAAAATAAACAGCAGTTATTCGTTATTTTTTTACATCTAAAATTGACATTGTGTTATTTTAAATAAAACATTTTCAGTCCTATTTGAGGACATAACATTCGACGATTGATAGCGGTGAATCGATTATAAGTAACCAATAATAATAAGTACAAAATCATCTTTACATTTTGAATTTGATTAGTTTTGTCAAAATTTAAACTTTAAATGTTTATAACAGCTCAAAACGAGTCAAAATATTTTGAAAAATTGTATCAAGAATAGGAATTGATAAAAGAAAACATTCAGTGAAAATTGCAAGTATCTACTGTTATTTGTTTTAGAGTTGCACCAAAAACCGATTTTGCGTAAAAATGACTGTTTTTCATTAATTGTTGTTTTGTTTTTCCCTGCGCTTTAGCAAAACTATTGATAATTTTGACTTCCCAAATGCACAAAATAGATTGACTTTTCTATCGAACAAGATACTGTTGAAAAAAATCGAAGCAGTGTTACTACCCCAAACGGTGATGACAGACATAAAAAAAATCATCGCTCCACTCAGAATCTAAAATAATAATTTGTTATCAATTTTTTGTAGAATTTATTAATTATTACATTGTAAACGTGTGGTTTTATAAAAATGAATAATCAATATATTCAAATCTACTGTCCATGATATAGAATGGAGTCATCAGAGGAACACTGCTGGCGATGCAACTCATGGGCAAGGACAAAGGAGGCCGTGGTGGTACAGTGGTCGTAACTTCATCTACAATGGGATATAAACCATGTCCTAGCATGCCGATCTACACAGCGACCAAACATGCTCTAATTGGTTTCATTAGGTCATTCGGGGTGAGTTGTATAATATAGCAATACAAATTAGGTATATGCGTATTAGCTACCTATAATATACTATGATATACATGTACCGTATATTATACCGGACGTACCATATTATTAATATTATATGTACAAATATTTATGGGTAATTTAAAATTATAACAATAAATTTATTAATATAATTTTAATAATAGGCTAAGACTGTGGTGATGGTAATAACTATAATAATTATATTTTTTATTAAAATGTGTCTTATTACATTAAACCGTTGTTATTGGGAATAATCCGAAAAAAAGTCTAATAGCTATTATAAATAAAATAATATTACTTTCTTATTAAAATAATTAATAATATTATAAGGCTTGAGTCAAGCCGCTTGACACATTTTGTTATTATTTGTTAAGCAACTAAAGTTTCATATTCACTTTTTCTATATCGACATTAATTGCGAATTCGGCCTCTATGGCCATTAGTTACCTACACTTTTCGTTTTCATTTTAAAATTAATTTTTGTAGGTTCATTAATGGTCGTTAAAAAATACCCAAAACATTGTGGCTGGCACTGAGTGAGTGGCACACAGTATTGCAATGGTTTTAACATAGTATACGAATTACGAGGTACCTAAATATGTTTTTGGGGTGGATACTGCACGATAAAACGTTGGATGGTTCGTAAGGGTTTTCGTTGTCATGATTACTTATTTACATATTTATGATTCATAGATTTTCCTTGTCGAGAAAAATATCGAGTAGCGTGCTATGGTTTTTTTATATGAGACTAATCACTATAGATATTGACGGTATTGTTTTCTCTATTTAACTCTAATGCATTCTAGGATCCTTATCACACGAATTTAACGGGGATTCGAGTGATCGCTTTATGTCCAGGGATGACACTGACCGATGCTATACCCGAAGACGTTAAATTGGCGTTATTATCGCCCAATTTTATACATCTCTGGGATAAGGACGTTGCGCCCCAAGCGCCCCAAGCGTATGTCGATCATCATTAACCCAATATAAAATTGTTTGAGTAAACACAATTTTGTTTTCAGTGCCCAAAGTGTGGGGCGTGCGCTAATTCACGTACTACAGAAAGCTCAAAGTGGTTCGGTTTGGGTCGCCGAGAACAACAAATCAGCCAAAGAAGTCAAGTTCCCTAACTTTTAATTTTTAGCGCCATTTGCCAATCATTTTTTATAAAATAATTGTTTTGTTTTTTAATGTTTAAATTATTCTCCACCTGTGGTAGTGGGAAAATTTTTATTTATTATTTATATAATTATATGTTTTTCGTATTTAAATTCAAAACCCGTAATTTATCGTTATTATAATTATTATTGTTTTATTTGCGGAAATCGTCATAATGCTTTAATAGGTTACATATTATATAAGCAGGTATATATTATTTAATTTGATAATTAATACTTAGCGCAGTTCTTCAATTTATTTGGGTATAGTTAAATAAAAATATATTCATGTTAACGTCACTTCGACAGAAATATAAATTAATCAACGTACATATACATCAAATATCATCATATCGAAGTATACATTCAAACTATATACCTACTTAATGCTCATATATTAATCATATTATACATAAATAATATATATATAATAATAATATATATTATGTGTATATATATCGTAGGAATATATAGATATGTAGTCAGAAAAATCGGTTTAATATTGTTAAACGATTATCTCGACCGTTATTTTTATCATATCTTACGATTTATATACACATATTATATATAAATAGTATATATTATGTATAATTAAATATTTTTATGAATAGGATTTTTTAATAATTGTTTACGCATTACACCAAAACTAATAATAATTAATTATTCAAATTTTGTATATTTTTAAAATAATCATCGGCTGTGAAACTATTTTGTTTTGTGATAGGTATGGTATGCTATTTACTTAATTACCAATTATATAATTATATTAATATATTATATTTAAAACCCCCGCATTTAAGATAGGTACTAAAAATTAATAAATTAAATTAATATTTTTTTCGGCCCATGATATTTTGTTGTTGTATCATTAACATCTTCGTCTTATTATTCGTGCACATAATAATAATATACACAGGGAACATGCAAAATTTCATTATCTACATAGCTACTCATAACTGGTAGGTACTCGATACTACATTAGTTGTAAGTACCAATTGGTATAATTATTTATTCATCTAGGTGACCGTATCACATATTCACTCATAATATATCACGCCCTCTTTAAATTCAATGATCTTGCCGAAGTTATTTGAAATTACTCGTAGATAGCATATCAGACCACAGCCAATACATAATTATTATGTAATATATGTCTACTATGTAGATATACTTTTTTTTATGATGCTAAATATTAATTACAATACTATTTATTGATTTGAATTTTATTTACATACCTACCTAGTGTGCCTACCTAGTACGACAATAATATAGGTATATTATACCTATAATATATTTCTAAAAAAACACCTTATTGGTAGGAATCTGTTTGTGAGAGAACACTACAATTCCGCGCATCATCTCAAAGGCTAAAACTAAAATCAAATCTTTTATGGAAAGTCATTCGCTTCTCTTCCGATGACCGAAGACCGAACTATGCCAAGAACTTCTCCGCCACAGATGAGAAGTTTAATGTTTTAAAATTGGCAATGAGTAATAACATCGCCATTATTAACGATAAAATATATGTTGCTCTCTTTTATATTTTATTATATTCTTATATACTAGAAATAAATAAGTATTACCAAATCCACGTTTCCTTCTTGGTTTCCCAAAAACCTAATAAAATTTAAAAAAATTATTATCAGAAGCGCATTTTGGAGTGTGGGGCCTTGGTTTGTTTGAACCGGTGAGCCAGCGAGAAAATCTCGGTGGGCCGCGTAAAATCGGGGAACTTAGATAGTGGAATAATATAAATCAAATTGGTAGTTAATTGACCCTCCACGGGTCTGTTTCATTTAAATATGTAAAGCACTAAAGCCTCTCCAAGTCGAAAACTGAAATTGCACCTGTACTTATCATATACTATCTTCAAAATGTCAATACTCTAGCAGTGATTATTTACAATTATCGTCTATCTGTTTACTATGTGAAGCACTAAGTTGATAACTCTCGTTACCTATAAACAAAAGTATGTAATATTCTCTAAGATCTCAACCTAAAAAGTTTTGGTCTTACATTAAAAATCTAAAACCATAAAGAGGATTGGTATAACTGTTTCCATATATAACGCATAAAAGTAAATAATATGTAGGTACCTAAGTTTATATGGCAAATTAGTATTTTATCGAAATATAGGATGAAATTGAGACCTCAGCTTTGCTGCGTGAATTTGACTTTTCCTAAATGGATTTTGCTTATAATATTTTAGACATATTTATTTTGCTATTTCACTTATATATATATGGGTATAATTCTAAAAACCAATTAGCAATATTATTTAATTATCAATAGCCATAATATAATTTAATTATATAATTAATTAATTATCAATACTTATTTAATAATATATATTTTATATAGATCATCATCACAATGGTCAACACGCTCTACTGCACAATAGATAATAATAATTATCGTTGAAAAACAATAATAACCTTTTAATATCTAACAGGTACGAGGTACGTACACGAATATAGTTATATAGTATTGGTTTAAAATTATTTTTACCTAAGTACCCACACAACATATTAGGCTCATAGCTCCATGCCTCCATCTTAAGGTTAAATTAGTAGTTACTAGGCGCCACTGTCGTCATGATCAACATATTTACAAAAACAGAGTTTTTTTAGACTTCGGTAACGTTGTGAGGGAGGTTAAGCCTAAACAAATTATAATTCAATATTCAAAGCAATCAATCAAAACAATTATTTTTAATCAGTTAAAAAGAAAATTACACATGAAACAAATGATGTAGGAAAATACAAAAATGATCGAATAAGCAAAAAATAAAAAATAAAATCATTTAAAATATACATTTAATTATTACAATGTTCAAATATATTATTGAAAATAATTATTATAATAATTAACTAATATAGTATATTACTCAAATGTAATATATAATAATATCATACACACATTTCGTATAAATGTATAATATATAACTTAATCGAACCAATAATAAATTAAAACAAATCACATTTTACGCATTATTTTACGTACATAAATATAAAAAACAGAAAAAAAAATGTAATAATATACCGCTTAACCGTCCTTTAGAACCATATTTATCCATTTGTGGTTCGACTTGACTCGATCGTAGAGCCTCGGTCTCATCATGCCGTCTGCCGAACATGCAATGCGCCAATTAGTGACACCCACCAAGACCCAGCTCTTCTTATTAGCCGATAGGCACATCATCGGACTTCCAGCGAATTCTTCCTCCGTGCAATCGTTATGATCGTAGATCGAATCGTAGCACAACCCATTCACCGTCGTGATGCTGATGTTGGTACAGCTGTCCATCGAACTTTCTTTAACCTCGATCCTCTGAAGGTTGTCTCCTGTACACAATTCAAATAGGTATATTCAATGACGTCGATGAACGGTACAACATTATATAATATATTTATATTATTTCGCAATATTATGTGGAAAAAATAACTCGGGAGAAACTAACGATTTTTCGCCCATCCCAACGTCTGGCAGTGTAGATACGGTACATCGGTCGTCTGCTCGTCGTTCAGGCACACCGGCCGAATATGATCCGAATACGTGACCGGTGAACTTAATTTGACCAAAACCAGCGTGCTTCCTTCGACGGGCGACTTGACCATTCCGACGATGTGCCGTTCTTGTTGCCACGGCGACACGGCGTTCAACCTCACCGCTCCCAAACGCGCCACCCATTCGGCTTTGCTTTGCCTAAATAACCGCGCACAAAGGTTTTCAACAGTGTACACAAAAAACTATAATAATACATCAGAGGTACTATTGTATAGAAGCTTTTATTCATATATTTATTTATCTGTTTATATACATTGTTAGGTGTAAGGCTTAAGTATTTTATATATATAGTGGAAACTGGCAAGCCGCGGACGATCATAGTTTTCAAAACGCAATCGATGTGTTTGGTGTTCCATATTATATTATATATATTATAGTATACCTGTGTACAAACAGATATAAATCAATAATTACCCCTGAAAACACGAAGCGCTGGTGAGTAACCATTCGGAAGATATGAGACTACCGTCGCAAACATGAGTTCCGCTTTTGTAGAGAATGGCGTGCCACGGCCAGTCTCCGTGCGAAGCCATTTTGTTCAAACCGTCGATACCGTGTTTCTGTCTCCTGTTTGTCTGTACGCCGCAAACTAAATAATAATATACGAGTGAAAAAAAAAAAATGTAAATACTCGCCGACGGAGGATTTCACACTGGGAGAGTGGGTAGATTAATCACGTATATAAAAATGTAGGAAAATGGGACTGATTAGGTTATAGGTATAACTTGAATTGTTAATATATATTGCTTACCGGCGTCGTCGCATGCGACACGCAGAACTTTTTTACTGGGACACGTGCCCAGGTTAAAAGTTATCTCGCTGGCGAATGGATCTACGACGTGCGCGTATCGTTCTGAAGGAGAACCACCGGACGTCGATGTTGGCAGGTCTTCGTCGTCGACAATTTCGACACTTGTCAGATTGCTAAAAAAAAGGTAAGTATGATGGCTGTTATTATGCGCCGACCGAGTTAACAATAATATGTACACGGTTGTAGTACACGGTTGTGATATGATTATTGGACAGAAAAAGATTGTATATAGTCATATTATATGTATACAGTCGAACTTGGTTAACTCGAACTTTTTCCCGGTCTCTTCGACTTCCGAGTCCGACTATACATATGCATAAATATATACATCTATGATTTATATATAATATGTATACATCGTTATACTGACACACACAGGGAGATTCTATTATCATGAAACACTCATTATTTCAAAAAGTATTAATATTTTTGAAAATAATTACCTACGTAGTTTCAAGTTGTTAAAAATTATATTTTTAAATATTTTGTATCCTAATAATTTTTTACTTTTTTACTTTTTTGAATGATAACATAGAGTTTTAATTTCATATTCCAAAGCAGATTATTTTTCTGAGTATTTTGATTCATAAAAATTGAATTTAGGATGAGTAGTTTACGAGTTATAACTTATAAGTATTTAAAGTTTTGATTGACGGAGTGGAGTGGTATACGGGGTTACCCAGCAAAATGTCTGTTCGCTACTCCGCTTGTATAAACTTTAAATATACTTATAACTCATAATTTACTCGTCCGAAATTCGATTTTTTTATATATCAAAGTACTTAGAAAAATATTCTGCTTTGGAATATGAAATTAAAACTATATGTTGTCATTCAAAAAAGTAAAAAAACTTTAAGAAAATATAAGTATAAAAAACATTTAAAAATATAATTTTTTAATAAAAACGTTGTTTTTTAACAACTTGAAACTATGTAAAAAAAATATTTTCAAAAACATTAATACTTTTTGAAATAATGAGTGTTTCATGATAAAATAATCACCTTGTATATTAAAGCTGCAGTGGCGTTTAATTGGTTGTTTTACACATACGTGTATATTGAGTAGGTATGAGTATAAGTTGTAAGTGTATGAGTAAATATTAGGTATTCATGTAAATGTATTACGCATCATTGATTTGTGGGTGGTTGGTTTACGAAAGTGGAACATTATTTTTTTTTTTGGAATATGCACTGTGACTTTTATGTATTTTCACGTTTGCTGCAGGAATATAGGACGGTATACTGAAGGCGTTCACTTACTGGTAGTTGAGCGTGCGACAGAGTGACGTTGCGATCGTTTGAAGAGCTACGGTCATCTTTTCGTTTGGAATGTCTGTTTGAAAATTAGCTGCACACAACTTGCCCGACATTCCTTGTTCGACGAAAAACACGAAACCTTCTGTCGGGTACGCGTCAACAGTAGCTAACGGTAGCATTTGGTCTACGGACCTGCCAGTTGACGAGATCAGTACTAGATGCAAAATAAAATATACGATGGTATTTATCATAACATAATAGAATAATATTTTCCAGAATTTTCATATAGAATAAATAGCTCGACGACCGTTCGCTAAATATTCGTGTGTACGCTGCATATGCATCGTTAGTCAGGTATTCGTATTGTATTTAACTATCCACTTGACTAAATTTAAAATTTTTAATTATTTAACACAATAGAATTCTGAATTTGACCTGTGCTTGTTTTGCCATTCGTTTGATTTTTAAATTTCATTACTTCAGATCCAGAGACGTTCTCGGGATATTATAAAAAATTATTCGTTCCTCAAATCAAAATTTTTCTCATACCTATAGATTATTATATGGACACGTAATATTGAGTTATACAGTTGGGTAGATATACTAATTATGTATTAAATACATTTATTTTAAATTTTTTACAATATTTATACAACATCAACATGAAAACAATTTTTTTTTAATTATTCATTTTTAAACGACACCGCTGTACACGTAATAAGATTAAATCTACATCTTCAGCGCTGAGCGTGGTACAATCCAGAATCTAGATCATTGATGCGAGAGGCGCGAGGAGTGAGATAACACTAAGTTCTCGATATACGCACTATACAGGTTTGAACTCTGAATATTATACTTCTAGGGAGGCGTGGATCGAGACTTCTGCTAGAGGCAACGAGACGAGTATCGATAATTAATTTGCCTCAAACGATATACTCGATTATATTGTAATACGTGTGTATAATATTATAATTAGGTACTCACGACAATTGCGTTCGTCGGCCTCGCCCGGACAGTCGACCACGCCGTCGCATCGAGACCGGGCCGGGATGCACGTCCGGGACGTGATGCAGTGCAGGTATCCGGCGGGACAGTAACCACAAGTGGTCTCGTCCGACATGTCGGGACAGTCTAGAACGCCGTCGCAAAGTCGGCCCGACAACCCGGTGGTCCGGAGCTTGTAATCGCAGCCGGGCTTGGACGTGCACGTCGATCCGATGTTGCTGTAGTCGGGCAACTTGGCGCAGTCGAAACCGGCCAGCAATTTCTCTGGTATCCGGTGACCGCAACCCGTGGTGAACAGCCGGCAGCTGTGCTTGCATGGCAACGTGATCTCGTCCCGGTCGAGCTTCACGTCCGGTTTGCACGCCGGTTGCAGCAGCTGACAGACGAAGTCCAACGTTCTCTGGTAACATTCTGCGTCCACCAGATCTCTGCGGGGAGGTAAATGAAAACCGGACGTGTTTTATTATGTATAGGAAGGTAAACAGGTATAATATAGCAACAATTATAATACTAATGATAATATAAATTATAAATACCTATACCTAATATGAAGTCCGGGTGATGTGATTTAAATTACGAATTAAAGATAGAACTTATGGACGCGGTCAGGCTCAATACTATAAATAGGTATCGGCGATAAGTGATAACACCGCGGACGCACTTGAGGAATTATTAAAAAGTTACAATTTCGAAAATCGGACGCACTCGGTCGACGCTCGTTAAATATGCACGCATGCATGTAAATATATAGGTACATATTACACACGTATATAATATACAGTAGAACCTCGACTATCTGAACCTCAGCTGTTATACGAACACTATTATCCGAACAACAATTAGTGTATCCGAACGCTTTGTTATTCAAAAGTTTGC
Organism: Acyrthosiphon pisum; assembly: GCF_005508785.2. Taxonomy (NCBI): domain Eukaryota; kingdom Metazoa; phylum Arthropoda; class Insecta; order Hemiptera; family Aphididae; genus Acyrthosiphon; species Acyrthosiphon pisum. The sequence continues at coordinate 22,835,845 of NC_042496.1, forward strand.
GAGACTTAGTTGTAGAAAAGCGTGTCGCAGCTTTTCGTCAAATGAAAATGGTTAATTTTGGCGAAAAAATATCATAAACATAATATGTTCCTATGTACTTTGTGATTATATATTTCTAAATGTACACGATGTAATTCTAATATACCTAATAATAATAATAATAATAATAATAATAAATATGTAATACATAATAATGTATAATAATTATTAATAGTATGTATATAATTGTGATTTAAAAAAAAAATATCTATTTTTTTAAAATTGTCCAGCATCTGAACTAGGTGCGGTCCCAATTAATTCGAATAGTCGAGGTTCTACTGTACTTATTGTGAATCAAAATTGTAAATTACTGTAAAAACCTCAAAACGTGTAAGCAAACACTTAAGAGTTCTAAAAAAATAAATTATGTTAACTACATAATTATTATAGATATCATACAGTACCTACATAAGTACTTAATGCATGTACCTACAATCTACATATATACTAAATAATATGACAATATATACAGTATGTTAATTAATTAGAAAGTATACAGTAATGCAGATATTCTAGTACATTTTTTATTAAATGTAATATAATATGACCAATAGCCTTCTTTTAACCATGGTCTAAAAAAAAAGTTTCAAAAACATGCTCAAAACTAATTTTTGATTTTTTTAAATTTCGAAAATGGTAATTTTGTATGGTTATTTATTTATAATATAGAGATAAAATACATTTTGAAATCGGTTGAATTTTTAATGATTGCAAGCAATTTACATTATAAAAAATACAGCATAATTTTGCAGTAAGGTTGTATGATTTTCTGTTTTTTACACTTTAATAACAATATAATAACTACCTTATGATAATTCATTATTCAATAGATGATAAAAAAGCAAAGAATACTATAGGTAGTCACTGAAATTGTATGTAATATTTTTTATTTGTTGTAAAATATTGTTCAATATTTCCACCATGAACTGCCATGCATAAGTCAATTTTATAGGCATGTTATCTTTATTACAAAATTGGAGCTATAATTTAACAGTTTGCGAGATCCTAGCGACACGTTCATTTCGTTACAAATATCATGGACCTATAAAATTGACTTGTACAGTTAATAGAGGATATATTGAACAATATTATAAAACAATTGAAGAAATATTACTTACAATCCCACCTAGTATTTTTATTCTTTATTATAGGTACCTATTGGATTAGTACTAGTAATATTGAAGTGTAAATAACTGAAAACTATACAATTTTTCAATAGTGTGTTGTATATTTTAAAATATAAGTTGCTTTCATTCATTCAAAATTCAATCAATTTCATAATTGTTTTTTTCCCATATTATTAAATGAATAACTTTATAAAATAGCTATTTTTGAATTTTAAAAAAATCAACAAAAAAAAGATTTTAAGCGTTTATAAATAACTTTTTTTTTAGACTGTAATAAAAGGAGGCTTATAGTCATATATACATTAAAAAATATATCTGCATTATATTTTGAATTAGGGTTACTGACTTTCCAATTAATTTACATACCTACTGTTGTAGGTATAATGTATATGTATAGCTATAAAAACAAACAACTTGAACATTTAGGTACCTAGCTAGCATACTCTTTGTTCAGTGAGTTACTTTAAATGTTCACAATAGTTTGCTATAATGAGTAGGTATATTAAACAAATATTTTAACATAACGCAGTCGTAATTATGATACTAACCTGAATGCAATCAAATCGTCGTGAATTTCGTCCAAATTTTTATGTCCAAAATGATTAGGATAACTCGTCAAATTGTACTCTAAAACGGATTTACACAAATTCAGTCTTACTGGCGTGCATCGTCTCGGGGGTGGTATGGTTGGATGAAATTCGGTGGTTGATATTTCTGGCGCCATCGTCGAAGGTTTTGTAGATAACAGAGCATTGTTGGTAATGTGTTTGATGTGCAAACTCCCCGGGACGATTTTCGTCGAAGGGTATAACCGACGAAATGCCGATAAAATGTCTTCCACCGTAACAGACGCTGTCCATCTGACTGGTTCGAATCTCAACCAGAAGTGCACTTTCAAGTTGCCCTCGTCGCTGAAAATAAAATTGAAAATTATTAATTTTACTCACACTTTATGGTTACTACGCGTGTGCTATATTTGCTGTAAATTATAAAAATACGCGCATTATACATAGGTATATGGTTATAATTAAATATTGGAATTCCTACGGTTCAAGAGATATGATTTCGGCGTCGATGAATTTTTTCTGTATAGGACTGCTGCTTATTATGTTTTTTATCAAATGCGTGTAGTTGATGACGAAACGTTGGTAGTCTTGACTGTCTGGGTTGTCGTAGTCGATTAAATCTATTCCCTTTTCGTCTGCTCTCAAATCTCCTCTAAATATCTTTTCTTCGCCGTTATACGTACGTTGTAAATAATCATCTGAAAACCATATTAGTTACACTTTAAGCACGTTATTTTGATATTAATAAATACACGCAATCAACCGCGGTACCAAAGTACCGTTTTGATACTGGTATATAGACGTATAGTTTATTTCAACTAATTGGTTAGAATTTCACGGGTACTGTATCATATCAAATATCTTGGAGCTAATAACTAAATCTTAAAATCTTTATTTATTATTTTGGCAATAACTTTTTTTTCTGCGTAGGTTACTTTCAAATTCAATTATACCTATGCCTAATACAGTAATACCGTATTATATTTTACATTTATCTTAAATTAAATAATTGATTTAAGTAATATCTTAAAATTAATAACTAATATTCTAAAAAAAATTACGCATTCTGCAATTTGAATGATGACTAGTTATTATTGCCATTCACAATTATTAAGTATTGTAAACTCCCGTTAACTGTGGGAGATAGCGTCCTAGGTCTATTGTATAATGGCGTTTAATATAAATTTAATAATTTTCATTATACTTGTATTTGAGCTGTATAATTAATGTACATAATATTATTTGAATATCCTTGCCCATAAATTGGGGAATTTGATGCAGAAGCTTCTCTTAAAGACATTTGGTATTTATATGTGTATTTCAACTCAGGGGTAGCTCTAAGGGGGCCTAGGGGCAGTCCCCCCCAAGCTGTATTTCTAAACAATTTTATATTGTTAAAAACAAAATTGCAAAAAAAATCATCGAAATTATCTGAATATTATGAGTTGGAGCCGCCTCTGTGTCAACATCTTTGTTGTTCTACAAACCTATCTCACAATGTTTTACATAAATCAAAATAATTATAAAATTATGACTCCCTAAAAATTCCGGTGATATACCTAATCTATCTATCCCATAATTGGCGGACATATTGTTTAGGTATTAGGTACAGTTATGATACGGTTCAGCTAAAATATTATTTATTAAGTTTTGGCTAAATATGTGTTGTATAAATATGTAATGGTATTTTGCTCAGCCGTGCGTGTAGCTAAAATTTAATATCGATTGTTCGTGGCGTTTTTTTATTCCCGAAATCATAAATCGAATCACGATCACTTAATTGCAGCCCAAGACAGAAAATCAATTTCCTTTATTTATACACATTATGTGCATTTTTTTTTTTTATTGTTATTATTATATTTACGTATTTTTTAAGCGTTTCTGCCGATGAACAAAATACAGCGACTCATGGACGTGTGTTGCATGAATAGAAAAATACGACACAATGGATACGGTCGATCATGGGTGAAAGGAAGCGCCGTTTTGTTACACTTTCAATCGGCAAGCAAATACCAAAACTACCATATATTACACGCAATCTGTACGAAATAATGTCTAATGACTGCATAATATATAATATTATATATACGTCGTGGGATATTGTACGGAAATCACTATTTCTTTAAATAATAATAATAATTACGCGGCGTGTACCTATTTGTACAATCGATTTCAGAATGGAAAATATTTGCAGAGGCCATAGATGGAAACTGTACGACAAGACGCGTAGCGTTCATTCATCGTGGACATACGATAATACGAGATAATATATAATGATTAAAAAATATGATATTGTGTCCGACGACTTTCCAATTTATTTATGGTGCCTGCGTTACAAAGGTTTAATTTCTATTCGTATATACCAGCGGAAACTATTTGAAAGGTAATTTACTCATTTGCTGCAGGTATAATGATGGACGACATAATTTTAAATTTTTCAAAATTATATAAGTGTTTTTTATACGCTCTTAACGCATATTGTCAACAGTGAATATGATTTTATGTTTAGAAACTTCAGTAAGTATTAATAGTAATAAGGTGACATATTAATGATTATTATTATTGATTACAATATGATACATTTACTGATTGATTTAATATTATAACTTGTAAGTTTCAATAATAAATTAGTTGGTAGGTACTTCTATATTCTGTATGAGTATTTCTTTAAAAAATATATAAAAATAGTGGTTTTACTTGAAAGTTACTGGTTCAAGTGGTTTTACAGTGTTAGAATAGGAAAAACATTTTTTTCACGTATAGGTATAGCAGAGGTATTTTAAAATCGCATGAAGATAATACATAGTAAATAATCTAATGTAAAGTTTTCGAAAAAGCGTCAACATTTAGTAACTACCTATTATTAATAATTTATTACTTAACCTACAACATACCTACACATAATGACGTAACTAGAATATATTCTACAACTGTTTTAACCTAAAAATCAGTGTAAGGACTGAGTAACAAGTTCCAGCACCTTGTGATCGATACGAAAACATTTATCAATTAGGTATTGATTAATTTAGCGTGTGATAGGTATTTTTCATTATATATAACACTTTGAAATAATCTAAATCAATCAATATAATTGTTTTACTTTTTTAACTAAATTATTATCATTATACGACCTTCGACAGTTGTACAATAATATGCATAGTATTCTATATGCTAGGTGTAGTCTTTAATATAGCCGACTGTCGGGTGCTTACACCATTTGTACGTCTATAATAGTATAATGTGTTCGATGACCTTGTTAAAAGTTTATTTAACAAATAAGTATTTTTTTTTTTCTTAAACCATTCAAAAATCTGATTCAGTTAATGAGAATATTACACATAGGTAATGAATGATGATCAACGTATAACATCTTAAGTCGCATAAAACTGATATTCCTGCTAAATATATACAAAGTAGGTACGATTGACATCTAGTCTTAAGATCTGACATTCCTAGAATCTGAGAAAGTGGCATTACTATAAACCAGACGGTAGACGATTCTCAATTTCATAGTCGTATATACTCGTTAACTCTTGTATAATAAAAACTGTATGCTATACACCTATACCTATACTTTATTACAAGTACCTATAAGTTATAATCTATTATTATTATTATTATTATTATTATTAGTTATTATACCTATAGGTATTACACTACTTTTTAAAATATATCAATAATCAATTAATATTATTTTTCTGCTGAGAAAAAAACATCTACATTTTCGGAAACGAAACATTAACAAGTATATTACATAAGTAATATGGTCAATATTTACTGACTGAGGTTCATTTACCGAAATTAAATAGTACAATAGTATAGATGGATAAGTTTATTCAGGCATTCGATAACAAGAGTAGGCGTATTTTGAAGATTTAAGTAGCCCGCAAGAGACAGATCAATGGTTTTTGTTATATAACTATGTTCACATAATATATATAAACTGCAACTCTGATGGTTGTTGAACCGAATAAACATTATAATCCAAATGAAATAAGACAAAACCTCCCATGAAATTATTTATCTGTGTTCTTACCTACAATCCCATAAAATGCATTTTTGCATGGTGTCAAAAAACGTCGTTTCGTTCCGAAGTTGAAAAAAAACCTATAGAAAACCCGTTAGCCAAATACCTACTAGATACTCTGTAATTTGTATCTAGTAAAGAACTATTCATCAACGAATGCTCATTTTTTAATCATTCGACGGTGTTATAACTATTTAAATTAACGTTTTAATCGTTCAATAACACAACGATTACTTCATGGGAGAGTTGTCGATTAAACGAAATACCTGTGCTGCAGCTGTGCAAACAATAATACCTACTGTTATAATAACACTAAATTAACATTAAATATAACCTATACTAGTATGGGTCCTGCCTCAACATTTTACATATATTTCAATTGTCGAATAGTTAATATTAATATTACAAAACGTAATATAATTTGTAAAAAATGCATAAAATATAAATTATTGTAAAACGTCTTTTTTTTTCTGGTAGCTGAACAATTTTTTGTTTAATGATTTCTATAAATCTTAAAAACAATATTTATTATTTTTCAAACATTATGTGTTTACATGTATTTATACATTACAATAACAGATAGATAGTTGTATATACGTGGTAAACAATTTCACTAAAATGAGATATACATACACACACACACACACACACTCACGAAAACATTGTACCTATATTATCCACATAATATGTATTACATAATTGATAAAACTGTTCACTGTACACGATTGATATAAATCGTAAAATACTATTACATCGAAATACACTCAAATACGTGATTTTAGTTGAGAAAATATCATATTATTAAGTTCAATCCAACTTTTATACTATTATATGCTCCGATAAATATAGGTACATTTTGATCATTCAAATCGTGGATCTAGATTAGATATTGTGCAAAATTTAAACGCAGGTACCTATTTCTTGCAGTTAAATAATACTAGGTACCTGTAATAAAACTATAACATATAGGTTTATATAGGTAGTAAATAATAGTAGATATGAGGTATACCTACTATAATTACGTATTTACGTGTAGGTACCTATATTCGATTGCATGCGTATCTATGCTTTGAATACACTTAAATTATTTTAGCATTGTAGGTTTTAATTTAGATAGAACAACCATTGTTTTTATATACATTACCTATACCTGTGTATTATAAAACCAATGATACAACTTAAAAACCTACTCATTTCAATACGATAAATTTAAAACTACAGTGTGGGTTAACATTTGTAGAAAACTTGTTAATATTGATGGCGAAATAAGCGAATAGTTAATTATGATCTTCGTACAACTATAATAGTAAATAACAATATGATAAATAATAGCGGATTACCTATATTATATAGGAAATGAAGCTGAGTGTAATATTGCTCAAAGAAACCAATCTTGTGGTACTGTGTTGGATACTTGGATCCAATATATTGATAAATCATTTTATACCATGAATTATCGATCATATAGATGACCTGGTTACTTGATGATACCAAAATATTCAATTACAAACTTACAATGCAACGGAGGAAATATTATATAATAATAAAACTGAATCAAAATACTAATAAATAATTGTCATAGTAAAGTCAATGACAATATAAAAAATATTGAAAAAATCATGACAATGGTAGCTTTGAAATATATTTTGTTAATACTTACTAAACAAATCAATAACCGATCTATTGGCTATTATAGATTATTACAAAAAAAAAAATAATTTAGAAATGTTGTATTGGAAATTATAGGCAATAATGTATAATATAGGTGTATGAGAAAATGAAATAGGTACTTACATCCCGCATATAAGGATAGTGAAAATATCAACATAAACACTAATATCGTTTCGATAATGCAACACCTCCATCGATATCTTTGGCTGAATTTTCTAGTAAATTTGAGTTCGCTGTCAGTCGTTGAAGCATAGGAACTCGTTGCCCCACTGGCAACCGATACCTACAAATAAATCATAAAACTCATTAAAAAAAACGTTAAAAAGTACATTCATATCTGTGCAATTATATCTAGTTGTTGTGGTTTATCAGGAAATCAAAAAAATTAAATAGTATAAGTAATAAAATGTATAATAATATGGTATGTCAACATATAAAACAGAATTAATATTAATATATTATATGCTACTAAATATAAAATTGTTTAAATACTATGATGGCACAGCAACTGGAAATATATAGGTATAACATATGTACGAACAACCGAGTTAGCTTAAGTTTATTGGTTCTATATGGTTAGGTTAGGTCGGGTTATCTTAACTAGATAAAGGCATACCAATTGAAACAGGTCGTTCTTTTTCTGTGGTATACACAATACATTCGGTTAATGGGATCGTTTGGTATGCAGTTTGAGGTTGATAATGGGATAAATATAAACATATTATTGGACTAGGTAGTACAATATTATGAGACCCTGAAGACTAAAATTGCCTTCACAATTCATTGAGATGTCTTGTAGCTATACTATACAGAGAGTCGATCTAGTCGAACAGAAGCCTGCATGGGATGGAAAATTAATAATAAAACTGTGTAGATACAATAATTGTATTATACTTAAGTAATTATATTAAATCACAAAATCTAATTCAAACGCTAAAACTCTTATTGATGGTTTCAGTTACCTACGTGCTTGAAAAATACCTACAATATTATTATTTAACGTCTTGTAACCACGCTATATTATTATGATATCACAAAAGTTATGCAAGAGTACCTATTTTATTGCTCCGTGGTGCGTAGAAATACCGGTACGAGATGCACAACGATAGCACAATGGAAGGTCGAAATCGTTGAACTGGATATCAAATATATGTATATTATATAGGAGGATTTTAAATCACGGTCAATGCCGACACATTAATAGTTTGATGAGCCCACGATGTCCTGACAATTGTTATTATTGCTGTTTCTATAAGCGTTTAGCTATACGCCTATACACGATATGGATACGTATAAATACAAATTAAATGTAGAATCATATCCAAGAAGTAGGTCAGAGAACGTGCGGAAAACGAGTAAAATAATATCATTGTAATATTACTAATTTAAAAGATATTATGTGTCCTATTCAGGTTATATTATATAGTATATTTGATTATATATTAATATCCAAATATAAACCTATATTATATAGGTAACTGACCAATATTGTAATATTATAGCGAAGACACAGAATGATTTATACAAGACCAATGATTGTATTTTTAAGGAAATATTTATAAAATAATATTTTTTTTTTTCTTCAAATATACACATTATATAGGTACATTATATTAAGTAAGTATTACATATTAAGTACGTATATTAAAATTTAACACGCCATATAAATAATAAATGTAACTAGGTATTTAATTACAGCATTCACGTATCATACGTATTAATTATTATACGTCTTAGTACCTAACGAATAAGAAAAGATGGGAATTAATTAGTTGATAAGTTAATTTCTTTTAGCTTAACTATATTTTCATTTATTTTTTACTATTTAATTTCTAAAATAATTAATTTAGTTAAAAAAAAAAAAAATTTTACATGATTTTAAATAAATATAATAATGTAATTAATTTCTCAATATTATAGGTTATTGACATATTTTAAACCGTTAATAATTTTCATATATCAGTAGAATATATAGATATATATTATATATAGTCACGATTTAAAAGAATTGGATAACCTGTCAAAAAAAATATTATTATTTACATGTTATTATTTTAAGTGACATATGACATCATGACTATAGTCAACATTAAAACAAAAATGTAGGTTAATATAATATAACATAAATACGTTAAAATAAACCAACGCTGTATAAAAATTAGAACATAATATACCTAGGTAATAATTTCAGGCATCTATTTAAATTTAGTTGCATACCTAGTATAAATATGTAAAATGTAATATAATTCTGTATAAAATTAAGTTAATTATAGTTATTTAGGAAGGTACCTTAAAACAATTATAAAAAGTAATTGAAAGCAATTATATCAATTAAGTAGGTACTATAAATTATGAATAATATGCATCCGTAGAAAGTTTGATCTTACCTACAACAATTTAAAGATTTTATTTAAGAGTAATAGGTAGTTGAAACTGATCAAAAATAAATCATATTTATTACATTTTAGATGGAAAAATAATAATAATTTAATAGGTTAAACCTAATCAAGTGTAGGGGTAATGTTAATCTATCAATAAAAAGCATTTACATAAACCTACTGGCACCTATTTTTATAGAATATAATACATAGTATTAATATTTATACTAAAATTATTTATTTACTATATTATTTTAAGTAAATCACGTAAGTATTTTTAAATGTGTATAAACTCTTTTCGATTTCCCTTGGGTTAATGGTTATTTACTGAATGTCAAAGAAATGATCAATTTATCTTTAATGAAGTCTAGAACCCTTGCAAGTGTTGAACCTTATCAAAAATGTTCAGTACTTTAATACCTATAGGTAATATAACATAACATGAAAATTAATAATTACATAACGTAATTGAAATATAAGTTTTGAGTACCTATACCGGGCTATAACCTAACCCATACGGCCATACTATACAAGGGCGTCCACAGGAATTTGTCAAGGGGAGGGAAAATTATTTCCTTTTTTAAATTTTCCATCACACTATCCTATTTGTGACATGTTTTCTTTCATATAGGCAGGAAATGTAAAAAATATTTATGAATTATACGTAGATAGTTAGTTTTTGTGGCATTTGTTGGCATTTTGAAGTTTTTTTTGAATTTAAATTTTAAATTTTATTTTGAAATTTGCACATGTTTTTACATGAACTTTATAATAAATATATTATCTAAACATTTATAAATAAAAGGAAAGTATATTTTCAGTTCAGATTAATGAAATCCAAAATGGTAAATTCTGTCTGTACAACTTTTTTACAATCCTTTAAAAGTTTAAAATGTATATTATAATTTATACCAAATTTATGTTAGAATTTATATTTTTTATATTAAAAATAAAAATAATTCAGTGTGCTATTTAGAATTGTTATGGAATTTTCAAGTTTGTTTAGGACATTAAAATTATCAATAATAATATGATAATTGACCCAGAAATAGCCAAGGGGACAACTGCCCCTACTAGCCCCCCTGCGGACGCCCTTGGCTTTTTAATTTTTTTCTCATAATATACGTATAAGTAGAAGTATATTATACTAATATTTGTATTGTAAAAAGTATAAAAAAAATGTTTGCCTAGTACTTAGTAGTAATATTTATAATATATTATTATAATATGTATACCCAACCGAACCTATTATGTATATGTCTTTATACCTGGCAGGAGTCGAATCTATAACAAGACGATCCAATTACCGGTGAAAATATACACATTCTATATGCATCATCAGCTGCAGTGTATTATAATATTAATAAATTATTATTATTTATTATTTTGCACGGTTTACATGTTTATCTATCCGTGAGATTAACAAATATCGGTTTCTCGCGGGTTTTTATTATTAATATCGACGAGAGAGGGAACTATATACTACTTAGATGCATTGCGCACATTACAGCTTTCGAGTGGGGAAGTAGGCAGCCGATATTAAAAACATTATATAGTACAAATAGTAAGACACCTCAATGGAGAGTTAATGACACTGGACAAGCCAATCGGTACAGAAAAAAAACAGAGTAGGTATCGTATTATCATATTCTTGAATAACGTAATACTTAGATATACATCTATACTGCAGAGAATGACTGCAACTATCTCCGCGGTTAATTCTAATAATAATTACTCGAAAGTGTTGATTTAAATTTTTAATTTTCAAAACCACCTGTGCCCGTAAACCGATTCATTCGTCTTGCGTGCCCAGAACTACGCCTAGTCGCAGCCCAATTGTCTCGTGCGATTTTTTTCGTTTTTCAGTGAAACTTTTTTAATGAAATTAATATTCCATTGTCAAAATCGTATTCGCGGTAACACGAGTAAATTTTCGTGGGAGTCCCGTTTAATACAGAACTATACCTGTTACCTGGGAAGGAAGTGTTAATGAAATTGAAAACTTTTACTTGAAAACTGCAATATAAGTTCCCACGGGAATCGCGCTATATAATATAATGAACGTCACATAATTATGATTTATAATATATTTAATTTGAAAGTGTAACATTTTAAAAACAATTTGTTTCCCATTAATATAAAAATGAAGAAAGTACCTATATATTATACAAGCTATCAACCCTCATGTGAACAATTTGCTTATGTATACAAATAATACAATATGTACCTATTATAGTTACGTATATTGTGTGAAGGAATTTTCGTTTTAAATTTCTAAAACATTCTAGATTCAAAAAATACAAACCTAGGTATACCTACTAACATTTTACAACAATTTATTATCTGCACATATTCTTATGAATTAATATAGTTAGGTATATACCTAGTTTGCGTTATATAGTTATGTATTAGATATTACCTAATGTACACGAAAAAAAAAAATTATGACAGTCATGCTTTTATTACATCGAAAACTAAAATGTTAGACCTAAATGCAAAAAAAAATCAGTATTAAAATATAGTTACAGTGAGGGACTGTCTTGCAATAAAATTATTTCACTTGCAGTGAACAAGTAGCAAATATATAAACTCCATTAGGAAAAGATTTTGCAAACATATACCACCCATAAAATAGGATTGGTATTTATATCATTATAGTAGGTACCTAAGTGGGTCCAATGAAAAGCAAAAGCAGTAATGATGTAGTTTGTACTAACACAGTGTCTATGTGCAAGATACCTGTGGATATCATAATAAATATATTATACTTGCACAGACAAGCTCTCACTATATATTTTATGGCCTAGCTATAGAATCTCCATTACTTGCAGTTATCGCCTCGAAATATGGTTAGCGTTTTACGTGAATCCTCCTCTATATATATTATTATTATACGCGCATAAGTATAGTATGGGTACTAAACATCTCAGACAAGTACAAAATTATAATATTTCGATAGTAATAAATGTATATGGAAAGTATAAAGTACCTATATATTATAAACCGTGGCTGCAGTCGAAAATTTCCGGCAAATGGCCAATAATAATAAATAAAAAAAATAGTAAAAACACGGCCGTGCATTAGACATTTCGACCGGATCGTCGTTAAATTTTTCAAGTTCAATAAATTATTAAACCAATGTGCAGGGTAAATCGATATTTTCAGAACATTTCTAGTATCATTTCTACTGTTCCTATTTACACATCATATATATACCTAATATTATCCGTAGCGTTGCAGGAATACAACTGTATAGCACATCGTTCTGACGCAACGGCCCCGTAATGCGCGCGAGTTTTGCGTTTACAAATCCGGAATTATGACTGTATCGTTGACCTAGTTGCGTGTTTTACCCGTACGGGCAATATAATATAGTGTTTCACTCAGTTTCCGAGACGTCGTGTAATAATGCCTATAGTCGGCCACTCCGACTCGACGACATAAAAAAAATAATAAAATAAAATAATATACTGCTTAACGAGTCTAGTCTCGTGTATCTGATGAATCGGACGGCGGCGTCGGAAATAACGGACGGTCGTCGGCATAATATAGATATAATAATACAATATAGTAACGTCTAGGTATAGATAATAATAATAATAATATTATATTATAATAATAATAACACGCACTCGCGTATATTATATACATGTAATAATAAATCATGTATATTGTATAGGTAGGTAGGTACGTCCTGTCTGCTGTACAGTAAATATACCTGCAGCTGACATTATTTAAGTACACGCTATAATATCATATAATATTATTGTTGTCGTACACGGTTGCCATGGTGGTTACCGGTTACGCGGTATAATATAATAATGTGATCAATTTGTAATAACAATACACAATAATATTATATTATATTAAGTAGGTACCTATACACGCGTCGGTGCTATATTAAATGTCGGCGTGGTCTTGAGTTTGCAGTGCGAATTTGCATATAGGTTTACCCATCATAATATGCATATGATAATATTATATTATCATGTACTAGGTTTAATGTGCACGATGATGTACCTATTATATTATCGTTATGTATATATGATAATATGATGTGCGCTATACATTAGCCCGTGGTATCATCATATACATGATATATATTATGTGGTAGTAAATAATATTATTATATATATATAGTGAAGCCATATGTCGGCCATATATGATGGGTTAGGATTATGTGTGTCGATTATTAGGCGCACATAAATTATCAATATCCAAAATGCATAATATTTTAGATTGTTTTTCGACCACCTGTGCCGAGTATAACTATTTCGTACGATATCTTACAGTGCACGTCATAATTTATAGTTTTAACTGGGTACGTGACATTGACATACGGACATCATAATATTATTACAGCCATATAGGTAGTTCAAGACCTCAGCATTAATATAAGATCAGTAAGCAGCTCGACCCGTTATCTTCTAAAAGTATTACTTCTTCTAGGCTCTTTGCCTAGATATTATTCTTGTAGGTAGGTCATATAATATTATATTACCTATAGCATACGTAGATATATGGGTTAGCGCGTAGCGACAACGGCGAGAATTTTTAACTTTTAAATTTACACGAAATTCATTAAACTACATATTGTAGTATTGTACTCTATACATATATTATATAGGTACAGGAATAAAACACAATTTGTATACTTTGAATATCAATAACTCAAAATGCATAAATTATAAACAGGTACCTGCTATAACTAGCTATAGTTTGAATTTAATTTACGCACAAACCTATATATGCATTTCGTTCATCTGCCATTATAATACCTATATACAGCGTGTGACAGAAAGAACTGACAAAAAAAAAAAAATTGATGCTACTTAAAGGTATGACAAAAATTGATAGAATTATATGATAAGTAAAAAATTTAAGAAATATACCCATGTTAGAAAATTTCCAAAAATAATATTTTTTAAAAAGTTATTGCGTTCCAAATTAACTTAATAAAAAAATATTGATATTTAAAAAAATTCTAAAAAATAAACTACTTGACTTAGATAAATGATTTTACCATCCAAATCGTTGTTATAATCAGACTCACAAATTGGCTATTTTGAATTTATTTAAAAAAAATTTAAATCAAATTTAAAATTTAAAATTTTCAGTATTAAAAAATAAAATTATTTTTTTTCCACTACACGTGTAGTGCAAGTGGCTATAAATTACATACAAAAAAAAATTTTTAAGTATTGATCCAAACAAAAGTTTTGCAAAAAGTCAGTTCTATGTGTTACACCCTGTATATATATATATGTGTGTAGGTAGGTACTATATTACCAACCTATACCTATTTATAGCTTAAAAACTCTAAGCATAATATAATTTATATGTTTACAGGCGTATACAGGTATTGTAAGTAAACAACTTCCTTCCGAATAAATTAAAACTCAGCTGTTTCCCCTAGAACAGTCATTCGCGTTCGCGTAAACACTATACTTGCACTCTATACACAGCCTGCAGGACATCGGCTATAGATGGCGGCTGATATATCTTTAATATTATGTACAAAACTACATTAGTCACTGCAGCGCGGTTTCTCCTGCTTTCACGTGGATCGCGAACAAATAAAAATGTACATGTGTACAAATGGTTATGGTATTGAAGCGTGAAATTTTATATAATCTATACGCGCGCGTCCTTCCATATAACAGCGATGACCAGAGCAGCCGGAGACCGCGGTTGCGGTTTAAAGTCACGAATTTTTTTTTGTTATTATTATATTAACATAACGTATCTATCAATAGGAGGCTGCTGCTTCCTCTTGGACTTGAAGCATTACAGTTGGAAGGAACTGTAACAAACTGTCTCACGTGCTTGCGGAACACAAGTGGAATATTTTTTTTTTTTTTTTCATGACACAGTTATTTATTCAAATCTAGAAGACGTAATATGTTAGTTGTTCATGCCGTTTTAATATATTAATAGTATCTAGTTGAATGGATTGACACGAAAAACAAAAGAAAAAGAAATACGAACATAATAATATACTGACTATAATAGTGACTAGTAAATAGTACCTAATATTTTTGGTTTAAAATTCAATTCAATTTGATACATCTAGCTGCTGTGAGTTAGGTATTAAAGTTAAATCGTTCTGTGAGTTATACCGTAAATATTAATAGGATCATATACGGTTGTGTATTCGATACTGCAGGCTGAAGGTTAAATAAACTGTAATGGATACATACCTACAACATAGTGATTCGGTGTTTTTTCTTAAAATGTACTATAGATAGAAAATTGCATCCTTTTAGTGTATTAGTCGAAACCTAACAAATATATACCATAAGTTGATACTTGCTTATAAATTATATATCATATATGTTATGTATTTTCAAATATCATTTTATAGTAGTTGCATACATTCACAAATATTATTTTAATACTTCGTCCCGGAACGGTTTAAATGTATTTTTATAATACGATTCAACTCAAATAATTTTTTTTTTATTGATAAAAAAAAATGTTACACATATTTTATATTGGCCATAGTTTTTGTGTTGGTTTCGTTCTTATAACGTATGGTTTTTACATTAATGTAACAAGTATTCTTACGTTTTTTTATTGCATTTATAAGACTTTTTTATCCTTTTTAATAAACTTTAATAAACTGATTAGGTACTTATATAGGCTATATTATGTCCTATACGGGAATTCTTATATTGTTATTAAATATTGAATTATAATAAATAGCTTATCCTATTTATTAAAAAAAAAAAAATACTGGGTTTTGTTTGACAGAATTACGCAGAGTTCCTCAAATAATATAAAATAAATTATACGTAATGATATAATAATATATAATATTTAAATCATTAAATACAGGCAAAGGTACATCTGAATAAATCCAAGCCACATTCAAATTTATATGGTTATACCATAATTTATCATAGATACGCCAAGTATTTTTCTTCACATAGTCTTACTACAAGTTTTGATGTTTATCTATAAAATATCGTTTAGATTAATTAGAATAATTATTATTTAAAAAATATTAAATTATTTATTCAACTGTTTTTCAAGGAAATTGTGTACACAACACTGAATACTATTAAACGGTACATAAAATATACATTTATTTGTTATTTTAAATATTAAATATAATATATTTAATATTTAAAATACAAATATACAATGCATAACAAATTATAATACCTACTCAAAGATTAAACATACCTTTAATTAAAATAATATAAATAGGACATAGGTACGTCATAATTAATTTAATAAAAATTCAATTTTCGTTACACAAACAAAAACAATAGATTATTACTTTTCTAAATTAAGAAAAAGTAATTTAGATTAACTAATTTGAATAATATTGTGAACATGAAACAGTTATAATTATTTGTTTATAGCTCATTACACTTCATAGATAGTTATAGTGCCTATAAGTGCCTAGTGTGGTTGTGGTTAAGTACCTGGTAGGTACCGATCAAAAAAATAATTTTAATTTTTAATTTTACGCCTATCAGCTATAATAGTTATATTTATTTATAACCGTTAGTGCCTCTTTCGTAAATTAACGAGAAGAATTAAATAAAAAAAATGTTTAGTACTCTCTTCTGTGATAAATTATAATGTATGCAAGTTAATAGTTATAACATTATATTATAGGAAACCATATTACACCATAGATCATAGATGGTAGTATAATATTATAGTCTATTAGTCTCTAGAATCTAATCATTCGACTCTAATGTATAAAGTAGGTATAATGTATTAGGTATATACCTATATACAAAAATATATTACAAATAGCCAATAGGTACCTCTATACTATACGTGTAATTATTGTTACTGTGTAACGTTGTGTATTAAACTACTTAGCTACTAAACATTTATGAAAATTTTTTTTTATAATAATTATCAGTAGGTACCTACTCAGATTTACAATATAATATATCAGTATAAACGGAACAAGATAATATAATATATTATAAACAGAAAATTAAAATGGGGCATAATATTATTATTATAATATGCCTACCTAGTCTATATTAATAATCTAATTATATAATTAATCTAATATCTAAATAGTATAATAATATTATATGTTACAAATCACTATAAGCATTACATTTTTAATATACGTAAGAGCTAAGAAGAACTAATTTTCAATGTTTACCTATATATGGACAGGTATTATAGTCTATAGTAGGTACCTATCGTATAGGAAGGTGGTACTTTTTTTTATAGATATGTACTGCATGCATTGGATTATTTTAAAAATTACTCACCTTTGTATCCCAGGGATTTTTTCCAGTCATATTATTATGAAGATCCTTTACATTTTTTGATAAACAGTTTAATTTTTATTATTCATAGAATAAAAGTACCTACTAATATAATTCTAGAGTAGGTTTATCGTGTACTGTATTATAATTTACACAAATCAAATATAAACTTCATGAAAACGTTTGATTATATTAAGAAAAATTACGATATGTTAATTTGTGTTCATAACCGGAAGTGATAATTTTCACGAAAAAAGTAAATACTTAACAGAAAACTCGTATTAGGTATAGCGTTAAACTATATATTCGTCACGACGTCCTCGTGAATAGACTGTGTGCACATGTACTAAAAGTACCGATAGTCTTAGACTCTGAGCTGTATCCGTTTGTCAGCAGAGTGGTCGGGGAGATCACTTTCTCCGACATTTCCCCCCGTTCCAGTTTTTTTTTCTACAGTTCGGCGATACAAGGATACGTTTTATTTTAGAAATCCATTAGTTAAATAGCCAGACTTCAAACGTACCTAATATATAGGTACATTTATATTTTGTTATGATTTCACAAAATTGTAAAACAATAATGGATTTTTAATTTTTAACGTATTATAAATAATACATAATATTATTAAATTACCGTATTTCGTGAAGAAAACTTTTTTTTATCTTATTGCATAGGTGCCCATTAGGTATAGCAGTAGGTATAGGTACCTAAATGCGCATAGGTACTGTCTATAATATTTATTTGTGTGGTATTTTATTAATTATACTATACATTCATCACGTTATCGGGAGACCCGGAAAGTTGAAATAAAATTACAATTGGCTAGGTACCTATTTTAATAAGTCTTCAGTATAAAATAATCATAAAATTGTATTTATTCGTTAAGTACTTATATTGATATATCCGTACCTAGGGTATGTATAGCAAAATCAGAATTTTTATTTATTGGAACTAGATAAATTGAAATTCGTATTAATATATTCAAGAGAATAATCGAGATTACTTTTAAATTATCGTATGAATTTGTTTTCCTTATACCTATGTCACACATATAATATCATTAGGTACCTATTTAATTTATAACTATTAAGCAACACATTTTCATGTTTTATTTAACATGTTTACAATTTAGTACATATGCCTAATTATTGTTATTTACAATAAATACTAACTTCTAGAAAATAAACTAGTATATTATTACTTTTATTGCTTTAAATCTTTAAAAGTTAGGTACCTACTTTTAAAGATTTAAAGCAATAAAAGAATACCTACCTAGTACCTACATTTTTTGAAAATTAGCTTAATGTTCAAAAATAAAGTAAAACTATCATATCCAGTATAATTTAATCAGCTTGTTAATGTTTTAAACTTAACATCATAATATTGAGTTACAATGTATAATTATAATATCTTTTTTCGTTAAGTTTAAAATAAATATAAATTTTATTTAGAAAATGTACAAACTAATTTAATACTATAGAATGATAGGCACTGGGAATAATATTATCATTAACTTCCGTCTCCCGTTTCCGGTACAGATAAAGAGGTTTTTTTCATAATTATTAGAGAAAAATGTGAAATTGTTGATCAGAAAATACAAACTTAAAACAATAGGCAATGTAGGCTACCAAAAAAAAAATATGACTATGGATATTTAATAATTTTCAACTGCCATTGTAACAATATATTAGCCTAGTATTAAATTTGCAAGGTTTTTGATCCAATGAATCAGTGGCGTAGTTACGGGGTAGTGTATGGGGTTTCCCAACCCCCCCAAACAAAAATCTTTTTTATATTGGTATTTCGTTTTGGGAAAACTGTTGTGATAAGAGACTTTCGGCAAACTCCCGA